>NW_025766994.1:283054-353054 GCF_003918875.1 Haliotis rubra | reverse complement strand
GTCAGCGAGGGCGATGGAGACGCCACTGATCCGCCATAAATATGTCTGAGTTCTGTCTAGAAGAAACGTTTGCGCATCGCACAGGGGAAGAGGTTTAGTTTTCTCGGAGCATACGGAAATTACCGAGGCCTTGCGAATGATCACTTTTGAAACAACGTCGCTGATTGCACAACTAAATCTGATTGCCTCCAATCACGAGTCTTGAATGCTCACACCATGAGAGGGCCGTATTAGAACACAAGTTACATAGGAAGATATGACAGGAGTAACCTCTGTGGGAAGAGAATGTCTGTTTTGGTGACTTTGACGAAAAGAACATTACACGTCTCTCTTCATGTGATGAAATGTTGATGCAAAAATGGATGGAATTTACTCAGTTGCAAAAACAAAATGACTGATATGTTATGGAACAGCATTCTTTCAATATCGGTAAACCACATTGGAAAGAAAGAACGAAAGATTTCATTTGGGATGTATATACTGATTATAATGTTGGATGTATGCATAGAAATGTACAGTTGTACGGATATTAGCTACGATAACTCAGAACGAATAGTGTTTTATATTATGTCTTGTTCCACAGTACATTCTTCCCGCCGGACGGTGTCAGCTTGTAAACAATCAAGTCTGGATCCGACAATCTGGTGATAGTTTTATGAGAACGGTGTTCACATCTGAGCGGAATACACCTAATCAACCCATCCACTGAGTCTGATCACTAGTCTTATGGAGATCATATCATGATCACCGTAGGTCGTCAGTGGGAAGACTCGAACCGGCTTTAACAACATTCCTCCCCCATCGCCTCTACTCCAGAGTGCGTAATCAGCCAAGGATCCATTCTCAAAATCAAACTACCCATTCAGAACAGAATCAAGCACCTGAAAACAACTGATGGAATTTATAAAAGCTTCCTGTCTTTGATTTATGGAACATGTTCAACACGCTTGATATGTTTGTATGTCAATTGATTTTTTAAACGTAATTCGCCATGGTTGCGCCATCATACTTAGGATACAGTATTATGCATAAGTTCAAAGTGTGGACGATAGAAATGGCAACCGAAATACCTTTACTGACAGGCTACTAGTGTATGGAGGGTACAGTGTACTAGTAGTAACAGTTTACTGGTGTATGGAGGGGATAGTGTACTGTAGTAACAGGTTACTGGTGTATGGAGGGGACAGTGTACTGGTAGTGACAGTTTACTGGTGTATGTTTGGCACAGTGTTCTGTTAGTGAGAGGTTACTGGGGTATGGAGGGGACAGTCTACTGGTAGTGGAAGGTTGCTGGTGTATGGAGGGGACAGTGTACTGGTAGTGACAATTTACAGGTGTATAGAGGGGACAGTGTTCTGGTAGTGACATGTTTCCATTGTATGTTGAGGACAGTGTACTGGTAGTGATAGGTTACCAGTGTATGGAGGGGAGTAGTTCAGGTAGTAACAGGTTACGGGTGTATGTTCGGGACAGTGTACTGGTAGTGACAGGCTACTTGTGTATGGAGAGTAGAGTGTACTAGTAGTAACAGTGTTCTGGTAGTGACAGGCTACTAGTGTATGGAGGAAAGAGTGTACTGGTAGTAACTGGTAGTAACAGTGTACTGGTAGTGACAATTTACAGGTGTATGGAGGGGACAGTGTTCTGGTAGTGACATGTTTCCATTGTATGTTGGGGACAGTGTACTGGTAGTGACAGATTACCAGTGTATGGAGGGGAGTTTTCAGATAGTAACAGGTTACGGGTGTATGTTCGGGACAGTTAACTGGTGTATGGAGGGGACAGTGTACTGGTAGTGACAGGCTACTGGTGTATGGAGGAAAGAGTGTACTGGTAGTAACTGGTAGTGACAGTGTACTGGTAGTGACAATTTACAGGTGTATAGAGGGGACAGTGTTCTGGTAGTGACATGTTTCCATTGTATGTTGGGGACAGTGTACTGGTAGTGACAGATTACCAGTGTATGGAGGGGAGTGTTCAGGTAGTAACAGGTTACAGGTGTATGTTCGGGACAGTGTTCTGGTAGTGACATGTTTCCAATGTATGGAGGGGACAATGTTCTGGTAGTGACTGGTTACTGGTGTATGGAGGGGGCAGTGTACTGGTAGTGACAGGTTACTGGTGTATGGAGAGGACAGTGTACTGGTTGTGACAGGTTACTGGTGTATGGAGAGGACAGTGTACTGGTAATGACATGTTACTGGTGTATGGAGAGGACAGTGTACTGGTAGTGATAGGTTACTGGTTATTGGAGAGGACATTGTACTGGTAGTGACTTGTTACAGGTGTATGGAGAGGACAGTGTACTGGTAGTGACAGGTTACTTGTGTATGGAGAGGACAGTGTACTGGTAGTGACAGGTTACCGCGGTATGGAGGGGACAGTGTACTGGTAGTATCAGGTTACTGGTGTATGGGGAGGACAGTGTAGTGGTAGTGTCAGATTACTGGTGTATGGAGAGGACAGTGTACTGGTAGTGACAGGTAACCGCGGTATGGAGGGGACAGTGTACTGGTAGTAACAGGTTACTTGTGTATGAAGGGGACAATGTACTGGTAGTAACAGGTTTCCGGTGTATGGAGGGGACAGTATACTAGTAGTGCAAGGTTACCAGTGTATGGAGAGAACAGAGTACTGATAGTGACAGGTTATTGGTATATGAGTGGACAGTGTGCTGGTGGTAACAGTTTACTCATTTATGGAAGGTAGAGTGTAAAGGTAGTGAAAGGTTACTGGTGTATGTTGGGGACAGCGTACTGGTAGTAACAGGTTTCCGGTTTATAGAGGGGAAAGTGTACTGGTAGTAGCAGTTTATTGGTGTATGGAGGATAGAGTGTACTAGTAGTGACAGGTTACCGGTGTATAGAGGGTACAGTGTACTTGTAGTGACAGGTTACTGGTATATGTTTGGCACAGTGTTGTGGTAGTGACTGGTTACTTGTGTATGGAGGAGACAGTGTACTGGTAGTGAGAGGTTACAGGTGTATGGAGGGGATAGTGGACTGATAGTGACAGGTTACCGGTGTATAAAGGTTACAGTGTACTGGTAGTGACAGATTACTGGTATATGTTTGCCACAGTGTTGTGGTAGTGACTGGTTACTGGTGTATGGAGGGGACAGTGTACTGGTAGTGACAGGTTACCGGTGTATTGAGGGGACAGTGTACTGGTAGTGACAGGTTACCGGTGTATAGAGGGGACAGTGTACTGATAGTGAAAGATTACCAGTGTTTCGAGTGGACAGTGTACTGATAGTGACAGGTTACGCATGTATGCTGAGAAAGTGTACTGGTAACGGCAGGTTACAGGTGTATGGAGGGGACAGTGTACTGGCAGTGACAGGTTACCGGTGTATGGAGGGGAACAGAGTACTGGTAGTGATATGTTTCTGGTGTATGGAGGGGACAGTGTACTGATAGTGAATGGTTACCAGTGTATGGAGGGGACAGTGTACTGGTAATGACAGGTTTCTTGTGTGTGGAGTGGACACTGTACTGGTAGTGGCACGTTACATGTGTATGGACGGGACAGTGTGCTGAAAGTGAAAGGTTACTGGTGTATGGAGTGGACAGTGTACTGGTAGTGACAAAATCAGTTTTGACGTGAGCATGTTAAGAGAAAAGAAGCTGTAAAACGAATATTAATGTGATGGAACCTATAGGCCTTTGTAAAAGCGAGTTTCAAGCCACCTACATAAAAAAAACCTTCATGATAAATATTTGCTAATCCGTGGCACGATTCCAACCATATCATGAGCATGTGTTTGTGAATCATAATCAAATAGTGATGTTACAAGGTGCCCATGCCGAGTCAACAACACATGGAAACGCACGAGAATTACAACACGGGCCCCTAAACCACTGATGCTCCGTGACCTGGAGACACAGGTGATTGAGCATATGTTGGGACCCTGAAGCAAATATATCAAAGTCCACGCAGGTCTAGAAAATGTGGCAAGCCTAGATTTCCACAGCTTCTGGAGAAAGTCTCAGGGCTCCTTTTCATTATATTTATTTATTTTTACTATGAACTCTTTTCTGTAAAATATGCTCATTTCAGAGACTAGTTGTTCGTCTAGTAGGGACGGGTAGAAGACAAAAGACAAAATGGATACTCGTGCTGTTATACTTTTGAATTATAAGTAAACATTCGTTCTTGTTACGGGATAAATGTATACTTTCCAGTTTCAACCAAATGTAAATTCGAAAGATATCGAAATATAGGTTAAGCTATTTGAATCATATTTACAATTAAAAGACCCAAACAATGGTCTGTTGTCCAAATACTTTGTTTCCCATATCTTGTCCCAATCTGTATCCAGAGACCGCATAATAGTCTATTATATGGTCTCTGCTGTATCATAGTCACAGAACGATATTATTTCCCCTTCCGTCCAGCCCTTCCTGTAATGCTTACGCCCTCAATAAAGCATATCTAGATATTCCCTGGTTCACCGTCTGTTATAATCTGCAGGAAAACTCACTGCAGGGTTCGGGTTACAGACTGAACATACCAAACACCCATGGCTGGCGGGGACCAACATCTTGAAGAAAGTCTCCTTTAGAATTTTAGTTGGTAAATATTAGTATTTCACTGACTCAGTCACATTGGAAAACACATAGCAGCCTATAATTCATTGTGACTATGATTAAGTCATCACTGTAAAACACAAGGGTTATTTCCTTTGAGTTAACTGACAGGCTTTCGGTATCTAATATTTGGAACTCCGGCCAAAGGTGATGTTATGCTGTCTGGAAATATGGCGTTTTTGTAATGCTTTGGTTGCACTTAATAATAAGTGATTGTTAAATGTACATAAAATTATGATGTTTTTGAAGGATAATCTCAGTTGACTTAGATACTTTTGCACGTGTTTTCCACACCCACCTTTCAGTTTTTATGTTCGTGACATGATCTGCACACTGATAATTTAAAACGGGTATATAAATAATAACTGTTTTCAATCTTTACCCAGTTTAGTTTTCCATTTATTTAGCAATTTTCAGTTTCTATTAATTTCTGGAAATTTTGTACGGAGGTACATGTAACAGTTTCACCCAATAACAGTAAAGCATACAAATAATACGTTTCGGTACTTTGATAGATTAATAAGTTCACATTCTATTCCTTGATATTGGGATGCCAAAATGATTAACATTATTATATAATATATAACAAATAAGACAACAAAAAGCAAAAATTAAAAACGCATGAGCAAGATAAATGATGTCAGGTAGTAAGCTTTCAATAATTACAGAAACAGCTTAGTTATCTAACTTTATGAACTAATTGCAATCACTAGAGTTTTCTATGATCTACCCAAGAGATGGAATCAAAATGGGTGTACAGTATATTCCGTCGGGTAACTGAAATTTGGGAAAACGTCCGTCTGGGACAATATCTGTATTCCAAATCAAAAAGAGGCCATCCCAAGTAGTGGTGTAACGATTCATCGATAGTATCTTTGCATAGTCAACTATGCGATACGAATGCATCAATACAAAACACATTTAGGCAATATATCAGGATATTTCTATCACGAGGGTCCGTGATACATCGATGTATCGCCACAAGAGACGATATATCCCGATAAATATTTAAGTACTACTTGAAGTTGTAAGGAGTATTGCATTAGGAATAGGAAGGGAGGCTCTTTGAAATTCTTCTGAAATTTAAAAACAAATTGAGCCTTATAGGAATTTGTTTGTATCTGTTACATGAACAAAGGAATGATAGAGTGTGAACATTTTTCAAACTGTGAACTGTACAATACTTGTCTTCAAGTAATTGAAATATGTTTTAGTTGTTTGACAAGTAACACCATTTATTCACAACTATGAATGATGTCTTAGCTTTGTTAAGAAAGAGAACAAAGATAGGATACAATTTAGACAGCAGACGTAAGAGTTTTTTTCAGTGATTCTGAATTCTGATATACATGTAAATTACATTGAATTGTTTGTGAAAGAACTGGTGTAGAAACACAACTTCCCAAAGGAAACTTCAGTTTCAAATTGTTTTGGGGGCGTGCTAAACATGTTTGACTGTACCTTCTTCAACATGAAATACTGAAATTTTATTAGATTAACAGCTCTTTAAGTGTGTGTGTACGAATGTAACACAGGTTTTAATGAATTTATAACTATTTTAAGTCACGATATGGCTGAAATACTGCCACTGTGACTATAAACTTTAACTCACTCACTCACTCATGATATATCGTCTCGCCTCATTAAACTGGTATCAGGATAATTATATCGTCTCCCCACTTAGGTTACGAAACACAATTCTAATACCAAATATGTACATATTTACACGTTTACAACAGTAATTTACATCTGGAATCATTAATACATTGTAATCATCTTTTTTGAAAGTATAGATAATGAAATTTCTGCAGCTATGATCATGAGTATGATAACTCATACAAGTGAGCACTAAAATTAGGGACCTACCGGTTCATGTCTGTGTGAACACATCTGTCTGTGTTTTATTGCAATAAGCAATCTCTCCTTGTATGTCATATATAAGAAGTGTACCTAAGGTTAGTTACTTAAACTATAATGTAATTTCCATTACAAAAAGTACAAACGGTATTACCTACTGATCAGAATGGCTTATCAGTACCCCACCGCCACCACTCCACCCTAGGCCTACACACACACTGCCTAACATACATATCGCTCTGGGTGCCGTTCCACTAACCGATCTTATCTTAAGATCAATCTTAGCAAGTTTCGCCAATTTTACAATCGTCTTAGCTAAAAGTTACACCCGTTCCACTAACCGATCTTAGGCCGATCGTAGCTGGTCCCGATCTTACGATCCGATCACAGCTTAGATCGAGACTCTTTCGTGCGAGAGATAGAGGAATGCGAGGCACGAGTTATCTCCCTTTGCATAGTCTAGCAAATGATAGAAAGTAGTTTACGAACCAACTGAGTGAGTGAGTGAGTTTAGATTTACGCCGCACTCAGCAATAGTCCAGCTATATGGCGGCGGTCTGTAAATAATCTAGCTAAGATACATAGCGTTCACTAACATGAGCGTTCATCTTAGTGAACGCTATGTATCTAAGCTATAAATAAACGAGTCTGGACCAGACAATCCAGTGATCAACAGCGCAGTTGGGAACCTATGACATGTGTCAACCGAGCTTGACCACCCGATCCCGTTAGTGGCCTCTTACGACAGGCATGGGTTATTGAAGTTCAATATTCTAACCCGGGCCTTCATGGGTATTTTTCCAACCAAGTGTAAACGTGGAGAAAAAACATAGAGCCAAATATTAGGGTAGTGAGCACCTTGGTTTCAGGTGCAAGTGCGTGAGAACGCTGGGTATCAAGCATAATATAATAATAATAAATGCATATTTATAGTGCGCCTATTCCACATCCTTGGGCATGCTCAAAGCGCTGTGTACAGATAATTTACACGAGAATATTTACAGCTGAGATTATAAGTAATATACTGAGAACAGGTTTTAAGTCTGGACTTTAAAAATGTCAATTGTGTCAGAGCTTTTAATATGTGCCTGAACCTTGTCGATCAGAATAAACAAGGCGTGACGAGGCTATAACGTATGTAGAATCTGTCAGTGGTCTTGAATAACACGCGGCCTGCCTTTAGAATCCCCCACCAAATATGCGCAGTGAAATCAAGCATATTTGTATCTTTTTGCTTCAGAACATTGTTCACTTCACGGCTGTCCCTATTCTTAACCATGACGTTGCAATATTGTTGTACAAATGTGTTACACCGACTCGCTCGGTTGTGTTCCCATGACGACAGCGGTCAGACTGGTCTGACATTTGTAAGGCTTCAGTGCAGTGTTTGTTTACATCACAGAAATATACAAATTCATTTCATGGGGTACTTTAGGGGACGCTCACGGTGAAATGCTCGTTCTTATTTTTCACATAGAATAGGAAAGCCACCATTTTGGTTTCTCTACGATTGATTTTAGCTATCCTAAGTTGGTCATGAGCAACTTAGACTTTGAATCTTAACTTTACGATTAACTTAGGTAAGATTGGTTAGTGGAACGGTATACCGATCGTAACGTCACGCTAAGATTGGGATTTTAGGGGTTTACGATTGGCATAGGGCTAAGATCGGTTAGTGGAACGGCACCCTGGCCCATAGACCCAATATTTGAACCTTTTAAACAGACATCATGTGTATGTCAAGAAAGGCAGGCACGTTAATAGTGGTGCTCAGTCATGGGTATTCTAATGTGTTTCTAATGATCTCCGTGCATTATGGCGTGGTCCGACGTGCTAACGAACCCGATGTGACAGTTACATTACAGAACCATTGCAATACATGTTAAAGTAGTGTTAATCTTGTAACAAAATATTTACCCATTACCAACCATTTACGCGTGTACTAAATATATGACAAACCTAACCCTGGTCATACGAGACTTCAAAGGTATTAAAATGCATGTCCTACATTCACAGCATTTACATATCTTACACATGCTAGAAAACACATGAAAACAATGGCCAGATTTACACACCTGTGAAATACATGTAAATACAGAGTTGAGTGTTCGTTTATGTTAACACCCCTTTAAACGTGTGTAAATCTGACAGCCAGATGATACGTAGATTACAAACGCTGTTCATATGGCCGCCGGATGAAACGTATATTCCCTAACATTAGTACATTTGGGTAATACTAGTCATTTTGTGTGGTGATGGGATGCGATGACATGTGTCAAACAAGACACCGAGTCTGATCACCTGATCCAGTTAGTTGCCTCTTACAAGCGTGGTTTGCTGCATACCCATTCTAAACCGGATCTTCACGGGTAGGTTCAAGGCTAAGACATTCAGTATCAATGCCGGTATATTCTAATGTCACTGTGACCGTTCTGCTTGACGTGTATAAAAAGTTCGAGCGTGTATCGTTTCATGTCTAATTTTATTCGTGAGGACTGATATGCCTTTCCCGAGAATATGTCATTACCTCAACGCCGTCACTGCGCATGTGCAATTCATACGTGACGCTAACCACCCAAAGTTACATTCATTTTGAATTCTGTCTGAACCACAAGCGGACGTTAAGGTAAGCAGCTCTGTGAACCTGGAAACTTTATAGGGATATTTTGTATACACACTTTGGTTTAAAGGATTTTTGAATATTTTCACAGAGGTTAATGTTTACAAATTACTTGCAAGATATTTAAGTAAATTTCAGTATAATCCCGTCAGTCGGAAACCTTAGTGGCCCGGAAACCTTTCTATTCCTGGACTCTCTGTTAAGGAAGACTTATGTTCCATAGGATGTAAAACTTCGAAGTGCATTAATGTTTGTGTTGTATTTGGATCATCAAAGTGAGGGTTGAAGAGGAGAAACACATATACTCATTGAAGCGAATAAGGGAACACATGAAAGTGTTCCTTTATTCTTTTTCCAGGTTTCTTCACAAGGTATGTATTGCACTGTGAGTGAAATTCTGGAAATATATAAAGGAACACTTGTACTTTCAAGTGTTCCCTTAATCATTTCCATGAGTATATATTACCGGTAGGGTCTGTGTAGTGGATATACGTTTTAATATATATTGTGAGAAGACCAAGTTGGAATGGTTTACAAAACGAACGCTGTTAGAAATTTGGTACAATGTATGCGTTTTTATAATCGCGACGAAGTAGTGATCAGCACCAGTGTTGTGCGGGAGACTCTCCCTGATGCTGTCACAGGAGAGTTACGAGCTCAAGTATGACATCGCTGTGAGGGCCACAATACTGTGTCGCAGAGACAGCTATATTTAGCACAGGTTTTCCCGGCTACATTGAAGGTTGTCTCGACTGCGGGCTTGTCATCGTATTTCCTAAAGATAAAAGCAATCAGTAAGTGACGACGGATTGGACATGTTTGTAATCTTCACTGTTATTACAATTTAATGTTGTGTTTATCTCGAGAACGACTAGGACAGTGTGCCTTGTAATATACAGTGTAGGTGACTGTGATAACGAAAGTAGCAATAATGTCGGGTAAATTTCAGACAGAAGTATGTAAGTTATGTATGTCACAGAAAGATATCAGCAGAAGAAATATATTATTGTAGGTTTGAACTGATAACAATCGCGGAATGTATTTGTAATCCTTCTCACACTTTATGCTGGTGGTGGATACAAGTGAAATCGGGCCGGCCTAGTTCTGTGCTAACACCCCATTAATACCAAAGCCTCATATCATAGGGAATTGGCCGTGGTCGGTCTGTTAGCACCTAAATTGAAAATTCTTCTTCTTTTAACCTACGTACATGATATCAACCGACATATTTCAACACGACTAGACTGTTGGGTGTTGCAGCTCTCAACTGACCATCCGACGTCAGTAGTATAAACAATAGGGGTACGGGACCAGCCTATATAAGGCAAGGAATCAATAAGTATCTATTCCTAACTCATATCAATTTTTAAAACCATAACACAACTACTTTTCATCTCCCCTGTAAAAAAGTAACCATAGTCTTACTCGAAAGAGTAAGACTATGGTGTATGGGGTCATCCTATATAAGGCAAGCAATCAATAAGTATCTATTCCTCAATTTGTAAACCCATAAGATCACATCAATTTAAAATTTTGACTTCAGCAAAACAATTTAACGTGTATCTTCTATGATGTCTTTGGTTTTTGTAATAAATGCTTGTTGGGCTTGTTGTATCCCTTGGTTTATGTATTTTATTTTTCTCGTTCTCGCCGATAGCAGAACTTTTTTGATGAAACTTTAATCGAATCTCTTCTTTGATTTTTTTATATTTTTCGAGCTCACATGGGATCAAACGAAACTCTTCCTCTGAGATTTTATCATCATTGAGTGCGGTGGAAATATGGTCTTCTATCGTGTTTAACTTTGCTTCAGCAAGAATTCTAATTTCATCGTGTTTCTTAGCTTTATGATTCAATTTGCGAGATACCAATTTAAACACTGACCCAGCTATTCCTGTCACTACAGCTGTTATTTCAAGGCCTAACACCACTGGTGCGGCTACGATGGTGGTCAACAATCCAACTCCTACTGCTCCTAATCCCATGCTAGTTGTCATAAGAGTGGTATCAGCCCCATCCATGTAGTTTAAAGCTCTATTGTATTTTTGTGTAGCGATGCCCGAATATCACGGTCTTGTTCTAGCTGACGTTTTATTTCACATATCTGTTTAAGTCGAAACCCTTCTACACTTCCCTTTATATTTCCTTCTTCATCTATGGCTGGGTATAGCCCCATTTTTATGTGTTTATAATATATTTTATAAATTATTTTTTAATTATATGTCATTTAATTTTTGATTAATATATTTGAGGCTTATAAGGTTTAGATTATTGTACAGGTAAATGGGTGAGACATTAATAGGTATGTTTTGGTCTAAAATACTAACCCCATCTAGGCTTATTAATGGTTTATAACCTTGTCTTATTATGATTCGGCAACGTTTATTCTCGTGTCTTTTAAACCAAATTATTCTCAGGCCGTCTAAAAGTATTCTTGGACTTGACATCTCTGCGAGATATACGTCTATAACTAGCGTGGTGTGTGATTTCATACCATAATTTGAATCTGAAAAAAAAAAATCACGTTGGTAATCGTAAATGCTGCGAATGAATAAACTGGCATTCAAGCCGACTGGAGCTAACATGTTACCAGTGTGCCCTGGTATTCGTAATACTTGAACAGTATTTTCTTTGAAGGGATTAAAGGACGTGAGAAGAATCCCGTTGTTTGTAATTTTGGAAACGAAATCATTTTGATTAAAAAAGATGTAAGGTGAGGTTAGTGTTATTTTAATTAACCATTCAAGCTCTGAAAAATCTGCTAGTGACATTCGTTCGTATACGTCGTCTTTATAGTATAGTAGGTATGGGGTGTCTTCCTCACCAGGTAAATTGAACCGCTTTGTGTCTCCTAGATCACCGAGTGTTACATTGGGGTGATGACTTACCATTGTTTATATAACTGTTATAAAATAGTTTCCAATTGTTTTTCTGATAATTTCTCAGGCGTTAACTTCAATTCCATAAAATGTATGTTCTCGGATAGAAAAATACTGGCTAGAGATATAGTGTCTTCCACGTTAACGGTGACACCCTGCAGACTGGTGTGTGAATCGTCTCCCACCCGCACGTAAATAGAGCAAACGCGATACTGGTGTTTTTTAGCCCACTGGAGTTTGATTCCCTTCACGATCTCAATCTCACTCTGCGTTGGTTGGCCTAGGTAGACTTAGATGAACAGCGTGGAATTCTCCGGTAGATTTTGCAAGATGTTGATCACGCCGTCGAATTCAGACACCAACTTCAATACCGCGTTTTTCTCCCCTGGTTTAACCGATAGCATGTGGGCTGACATAGCCGAGAGTGGGCTGATGATTACACTGCGTCTCTCTGATGGGACGTAAGCCACGATTAGGGTTCCGTTGTTAACGACTTTGTTTAGTAAGTGGTCTTTGTTTTCCGTGAATACCTATGGGGAACTTAGTGTGATGTTGAGAAACCAGTTGATTCGAGATGGTAACATCATCCACTTGTTATCCCATATACCATAAAAGTAGGGGTAGAATTTCGTAAAACCGCTGGCCAATTTCAAAAATTTCAAATGTTTTTTTTCAATTATATTTAAATTTTCATATGCCCAAGTTTCGCAGCCATACAAAAGAATTGGGGCTATCATAACATCAAATGCCTTAAGTAAACAGTCCAACAGGATATTATGATTTCTAGATTTTTTTAAAAGACAAAACATCGCCTTGGATGCGCTTGCTGCAAGGTTTTTGATTGATAGATAAAATTTCCTATTTCTACTAAATGTCACTCCAAGATATGTATAGTTATCTACAATTTCAATTGGAGATTGTTCAAAGACAAAATTAAGTTTACTATTATTAGCAGGGCCACTTCCAAAAATTAAGACTTTCGTTTTATCAAGATTCACTTCTAATTTCCAAATTTTACAGTATTTGCTAAAAGAATCTAAGGTACTCTGTAGTTCGGATGCAGAATCAGCAAACAGGACAGTGTCGTCGGCATAAAGAAGTACAATATATGATAGACATAACTGTATGTTTACATTCTCGAGCATAACACTTTTACAACTGTCATCGATGAGAAATTGTTCTAAATCATTTATGAATAAACAAAATAAAAGAGGTGAAAGATTTTCCCCTTGGCGGACGCCCGAATAACATTGAAAATAATCTGAGACCTTATCATTTGAACATACACAAGATTTGATATTTGCATACATGTTTTGTATAAGCGTAAAAAATTTACCTGTAATTCCATTGTTAACTATTTTTTTGTCAAAGTCCAATCCTCCATACATTATCAAAAGCTTTAGAAAAATCAATGAAAGCACAATATAACTTCTGAGTTAACTTCAAAATCTGAGTAAGCATGTTCAAAACAAATATGTTGTCGTTTGTGGAATGTTCTTTCCTAAAACCTGCCTGCGCAGGGGTTAAAATATTGTTTGTTTCCAAGAAAATGTTCAGTCTGTTGTTCAATATACTAGTGAAAAGCTTTCCAAAGCAGCTTAAAATAGTGATTGGTCTATAGGCATTGGGATCTGACTTCTGACCTTTACCTTTGTATATAGGTCTGGTAGTGCCAGTCAACCAGGCATTATTCCTGTGGAGAATATCACATTGAAATAATCAACAAAGGACCAAGTAGATCAGAGGAATCAATAAGATAGTCATTTTCAATGCCATCAATACCAGAAGATTTATTTCACTTTAGCTTTTTGATAGCATGTGTCACTTCTATCAAGGTAATATCATCATTTAATATGTGATCATCATAATCTTTAATTTCTTGATCTATTTCACAATCAGGAGTAGTCTGTTTACTATTGATATGCTTGAAATGTTCAAAAAATTCTTTTATGTCTGGTATTTCAGAATTATCATATTTGCTACCTTTTGTTAGTATTTTCCAGAATTCTTTAGGGGAATGCTTTTGTTTTTTTCTTACCAAGTGAGAGAATTCATTTTTATACTTGTTTATATGTTTATTCAGACATTTCTTATATTCTTTTGAACATCGGCGATATTCAGCCTTATTAGAATTCGTCTTACTTTTAAAATACCAACGTTTTGATTTTTGAAAGCATTTGCGTTTTTCTCGACATTCTTTTCCAAACCAAGGCTTATCATTACAATCTCGTTTCGACACTGGTGGAGGCGAGCGTCTCACACCAAATGTTGCACGAGCTGCGTCAGCCAGAATGTACGCTACCCCAGAGGCAAAGTCATTGACTGCACGTGCTGGGTCGTCTTGACCTGATGTTAATTGCAATAAATGGGTTAATTCCAGGACAGAGTTTTTGTTAATATTATTTACAAATGTTTTTGCTTCATTTATGTCATACCGCTTTGGTTTTGTAGAAACTTATTTTGGTGAATTGTTTGTTACATTTTCCCGCCTATTCTCAGGTGGTTTTGAGTTAGAGTTTAATCCTATATTTAATGAGAAAGTGATGGGAGAGTGAACATCTGAATACAAAGGTGAAAAATCAATAACATCAAACTCAACAAAACATGGAAGACATTGTGGCGAGGATAAAACATAGTCAATTAAACTTGAGTCATTACATGTCACTTTACCTTTATCCTTATCTTTGTCTAGTCTCCCATTGCATATAAACATATTAGTGGTTTTACAAAGCTCTATGAGCTTAAGTCCTGAAGCATTAACCTTTCCTAAATCTTGGTTAGCTCTTGTTATAGGGAGAGAAGAGGCATAAAGAATATTTTCAGGTTCAAAAATATCTGTCATAGTTTCAATATCAATATCAAGTTCTTCAATCATATGCTTGTCAACTGTACAATACTCTTTCAATAGTCTAGTCCTAGCATTGAAATCACCCATAAGTAAAATGTAATCACTCTTAGCAAGCATTTGTAAAAATGGATTGTTCTACAAGGGGAAACATATCATCTTTTGCATATCTAGAACTATCTGGTGGTAAATACACATTACCTGGATAAAGATCATTATCAATATTGAGCAATTCTTTAGATATTCTATACCAGATAACATATTCACATTCATGGTTATATAATGAGATATGGTCAGAAAAGGTGTTTCTTACTGCTAACCCAATACCACCAGACTTCCTACGGAAGCCTGGTCTATGGTGAAGATATAATTTGTAGCCTTCAATTTCTAGCTCATCAAGCGAATCTGTTTTCGTTTCCTGTAGGCCAATTATATCAGCACTGTTTAATAGAGACGTGAATTCAGGACACTGCAGTTTTCTTCTTAGCCCACATACATTTAGACTGATAAATTTTAGTTTACTGGCAGAACTTGATGAATCATCATTTAGTTGCAGTTTCATTACTAAACTGGTTGATTGATGTAGGTTGTGTCTGTGGTATATTATATTCTCCAGCTTCAGTGGTGTGAACTGACTTAAGGGGAGTTGTGCTGGTGTGGAGTTCATCAGTCTGCCTAGTGGAATTATTATCACAAGCATGTATCATAGTTTCTGATGATAATTCTGATACATCAATAGTGTTTATGTTCATTACAGATTCATTATTTACAACATTTGTCAAAGTGTTGTGATCATAGCTAGCATCTTCATTGTTATATGGAGCATCAATGTTACTAGCATCATTCATATGGGTTGAGGATTCATATACGCACATGTTTTTATCTGGGATACATGGACTTTCAGGGGTAATAGATGTGTATCAACATTAGACATACATTTACACTCACTAGTGTCCACACAAGGAAACACAACACAATTAGTGACAGCCAAAGGAGTAACACAGTGAACAGTGCATGTATTTACACTGAGGAGCATATCATTTACATAGCTGGAAGTATTCACAAGGGAAGATGCTTCATGTGCACAAGTGTTCACATGTGGGTGGGTAGCACTATATGAGTGAACATCGTTAGTGAACATTAGATAGTACGGTTTGTTTTGATCAACGTTCGTTCTGTCAAAGTCTTCTAAATCGAACAATTTACCACCGAACGATGGGTATATTCTCCATTCATCCTCGTCGTTGCGAAATATATCGTATCGAGTGTTGCTGGCAGATCTGGATGTGTCTAGGTTAAAAGTACTACCAGATCCATCGACGACGGGAACTTCAACTCGTTTGTAAATGCTGTTTAAAAGCTTAAAAGCGTATATTTTACCATCTATTCCTGATTCATCAAACCCCCTAGTATCACCTAGGTCTGATAATCCTACATTACTGCATCTTTTTACTCGCATTCCTGGGCCCTGATTGCTAGCCATTATTGTATATGTAGTGTTACGCTGAGGTAACCTATTGCTAAGCTGATGGAGATGAACGCATAGCTCGCGGTATTGAACTAGATCTGGTAACTTCGTACCAGTGACGGTAATCTTAGGGTCCATTTCTTCTTGTGTCAGACCTAGTATCTTCGCCAACGGTCGACCGAGTCTCAATTTGTTTGGACTGTTGTTATTCAACACCACTGTTCCTTTTGAGTCATTTATTTTGAGTTCAGCTCCTAAGGGTTTGAAAACTTCATCATTTAGAGAACACACGCTGTAGTATCCATATGTTATTTTATGTAGGAATCCACCAAAGAACACCTTATTATTATTGCTGTTGATGTTTGTCCATCGCGGGTAGTAGCTTATATCACATAGTACTATTTCGAGTTGACCAGATGTGTTATCAATAACATGCATGAGTTGAATGGCCTCACCGTTCGTTACACCTGGAAGCGTAATGTACATATTTATATATATTTATATATTATATAATAATATGTATAAACCCGAAGTACCTTACCCCAAAAACGACAACATAAAGGCTTATGACTTCACACACATGAAAATAGTGGATGACACGGCTGGTTCGTACTTCAAAACCCAGTTTATAGACGTGTTTAAAAATTATAGGTTTTCGGTCACTAATGTTTAAAACGGTTCACGATTGGTTTCACAACCTTTTGCAGTTCTGGCAGAATCAATTCAATTTTGCCGTGTGGTGTGCGACAACTGGATGTGGTTTGACATTGACAGACACTAGGCGTAATGAGCTAAGTAAATCTGCTTTCACTTTCCACGTGTATTACCAGGTAAGACGTATCCTCAAAGAAATCAGCGCCCCGGTCCCACAGGACAAGGCATGGGATGCAGTAAACAATCCGTATGATCGACGTGCGTATGAACGGATTTGTAATGAATTCGAACTAGACCCAAAGACGGATTGGCGTTTGACGGGCCCAAACCATGGGTTGGGTGTCCCTATCGTTCACAACATGCCCCTCGTGGAAGCCAGCAAAAAGCTAAAAGAATGGGGTGGTAAAAGATATGCGAATGCTTACGTCACGAGTAACAAGTAGAGAGATGATCTCATGTCTTTCGACGACAGCAAGGATTACCGAGTATGGAGGTTCGAGCAGGGTCCGGATGACTGGAAAATATTTATGCTGGACACGTCGAAGGGTTTTACTCGTGCTGGTGTTATCAGATTGAACGATTCGATTCGAACGTACGTGTGGGCTATCTAGGGTCTCAATCACAGACGCGTTCTAATATTATAGGTAAGGGAACGGCTTACGATTCTCAAAAACAGTTCGTGGCTAATATTGAGGACGCTATCCCATCACCAGTAGATATACCTAGTGCTATAAAATGATATCAGGATACGTTGCAATACGCCAGGTCATAAGTCGTCTATGTGTTCGGTGTTGGATTGTACATGGCTCCGAGTGATATGCGTCTGAGAATCAATAACATAACAGGCTACAACAATGAAATAATCATCGCCACAGCCGACCAAAAATTTGGTGTTAACGCCGACGTCAACGTCTCCCATGTACCACCACCCACGCATACTTGTGAAACGGGTATAGTGGCATCACCCCCAGAGTCTAGGGTTCAGTCCACACCACCACAACCCCAACCACCACACGTGCGGGTGTCTAATCAGCAGCACATCGACCGTAAAACAGCGCTGGTGGTTGTTGGGATCGCGGTTGGCTTGGATTTCATCTGGTTAAAAATTCCTTAGCGGCCCATGTACACCAACCCGGCGATGACGACGATGAACGCCCACAGGTTTTGACTGAGCCACGTGACTGTTTTCGAGAGAGTGTAAATCTTGTAAATTACGTAGTCGTTCTGTGATACTAAGCTTCATATCATCGTCTTCAGTTTCGGTGAGTTTGGTTTTTTCACTTGCAGTGTGCTCATCGAGTTAGTTCAGTTTACCGATGTTGTTCACGAGTTCTCCACGTACATGTTTCAAGGCTTCATCTAAACCATACAGTTCCCTCTTTGGAAATTTAAAACCAGGTAACGGTTTGTCCCAGTACACGCCCAACAGTTTTTCGATGCTGTCCGATGCTTCTGTAGCACGCTGTGTCATGTCACCACCACTACTGAGTTCGGACCTGGTAGCTTGCAGATCTTGAACTACCTTCGGAGAAATCTTAGGTTTTGCACCACCATAATCCTGCATGTTTAGTTTGTTACGGATAAATTCAGTACCATGGCGACTGGTTAGCGTTGACAAGGCAAGTGTCTTTCTAAATATAAACTCTGTCAAAAAGAAACGCAACCCCTGTCCTCAGATATGAAAAATTCGTTTGAATGAAGTTATTGCTTCCAAACTAAATTTTATTCGAATGTATTGAAATGATACACGTAATTAATGAAGATTACCATCCAAACAACTGCATTTGTACGCATAAGTGTATTTTATTGCTTATTCCGTCACAACGCATGAAATGACCCTCATGGTGACTTCGCACAAAAACCACATGCAAATCATGAAAATGGCAGTTAATGTAGGGGTGTATAAAAGCCCATGTGCTTCCGTATTATATTCATTCATTTGTCGCCGAAAAGCTGTGTTAAAATGCCACGATTGAGTGCTGCCGACCGAAATATCGCCATTGGTCGTGTTCAAGCCGGAGAAAGTTTTGGAACTGTTGCACGGCACCTAAATGTTCACAAAACAACGATATCCCGACTTTGGAGCCGCTACAACAACTTCAATTTGACCAACGATCGCCCGAGAAGTGGAAGGCCAAGAATCACGACCCCTTCAAGATCGGTACATCCGGGTCCATCACCTGCGTAATCGGCATGCCCTACCAACCGTGACTGCCACACAAATACCAGGTTTGAGGAGAGTGTCAGCTCAAACGATTAGGAACCGTCTGAAAGAAGCGGGTTTACGTGCCTGTAGACCAGTTGTTGACCTGTACTACGCCCCTACATCGACGCCGACGACTCAGGTGGTGCAACAACGTAAGGATACGGACTTTACAAAACTGGAGGCGAATCTGGTTTTCTGATGAATCACGTTTTTTGCAACGTCACGACGGAAGACAGCGTCTGTATAGGAGACGTCATAAACGTTTTGCGCCCATCTGCGTCCGACAGGTGGACAGATTTGGCGGAGAAAGCGTCATGGTTTGGGGAACCATCTCATACAACCAGAAATCAGACTTGGTGATCGTTCCAGGAACCTGACAGCCCAACGTTACATCAACCACGTGTTAGAGCTTCACCTTCTCCCGATTATTGACCAACAGACACAGATTTTTCAACGGACAACGCCCGGCCTCATACTGCACGTGCAACAATGAACTTTCTGCAGAATTCCAACGTCAATGTCTTGCCATGACCTCTAAATCACCAGACCTCAACCCTATTGAACACCTGTGGATACTCTGATCGACGCGTACGTCAACGTCAGCCGCCGCCACAGACGCTGCAACAGCTCGCCGTTGCACTGCAGGAGGAGTGGAGAGCCATTCCCCAGGAAAGAATCCGGCGTCTTATCCGTTCTTGTCCAAGGAGATGCCGTGCAGTGATTGCAGCGCGTGGTGCTCATACGAGATACTGAGAAAGACGCCCCTGGTGACAAACTGGTGTCTGTGAGATGACTTTGAAATGACAATTTTAAACATGCCCATCTGGGTTATTATTCTGCCAAATTTCAGACTTCTGTCTTAAATAATAAAATGCCGTGTCGTCCTAAAACTTCAGATCAAAATCTCTAAAATACAGGGTTGCGTTTCTTTTGACAGAGTTTATAATCACGTTGAAATCAGACAACGACAAACGTGAGCTAGTGAATAATGTGGGCCGTGCTATAGTCAAGAGGACCTCCATAAAAATTAGTGGTAAGGAGGTGCTTAGCATAGACGACAGCGATGTATATTACTGTTACATAGACCTATGGAAACGTGAGGGAGAACGTGCCAACGACGTGTACCAGGGAATCAGTAAATCGACTAGGTTACGTATAGGGTACGCCTTCACACAAGACGAGACAGCCAAACTATCGAATAGTGAAAAAGTCATCGCCGAAGCGTACGGAAACACGTTCTGTATCCCAATAGATTTTGAGTTGCTAACAGGGCACGCACCATTTTACCAAGCTGCATTAGGTGACAGGTTGGAATATGAACTCACGTTCAATGATTACAGCAAAGTCGTGTATACGCCGAACGGTGAAGAGGGTAGTTACGATATCGATAACATCTCGTTGGAGTTCGACATGGTGACTAATCCTGATCTCGCCCGGCAGATTCGAAATCAGCACTCTGGGAAAATGACCATCCTGTACGATAGGATACTGCGACATAAAATGATATTAAGTGACAAGAGCGACACGGTATGGAATATCAACATGAACGTGCCGGCGCGATCGATGAAAGGTATATTAATCATACCCGTGGAGGAATACAATCCATTTGAAAGAGCCAGCAAGAAATTGTTCAACCCAGGGATCACCAAAGTGGAAGTGACCATAGAGGGAGTGCCTAATCAGCTATTTAGCCATGGAATGAAGGCATATCAGCAGTGGGATGAAATAATGAAGCTACCGGCTATCAAACGAAACTCAATAGTCAACAACGTAGTAAATGACCTGGATCTATCCTCCGTGCATATCGGGGATTAACTAACCACAAAGTACGCGTTATGGTTGGATATAAGATCGACAGATGACGACACTCTTCACGGTAGTGGTCATCGAATCGACAATGGAAGCGAGGGTATAACCATTCAAATAATGAAGAAGGCTCAACCAACAGGTAAATTAAAATTATATTTTTATGTAATTATGGACGCGCAACTTCATATAGAGAATGGGAGATTTGTGCAAGCCATCTATAAATTTACAACGAGATCCGCACTGTGCCTTAATATGTGGGCAGACGGGTTGTGGTAAGACAGTTTTCGTACTGGATTGGTTGGAGGGGTACTATAAAGACGTATTTGACAATATCATTATCTTATGTCCTACTATAAATATGAACAAGACTGACACGGATAGATCTTGGGTGATGGAGGGTCCCGATGTATATAAAATCGATCCGGGAACACACCTGCAGGACTATTTGAAAGTTTATCACAACAAATTTAAAGGGAAGCCGACGCTATTCATCCTGGATGACTGCAGCGCTAATATAGAGATAACGAAAAAGAGAGATATGCTGTCCTACCTAGCGTTTTCAGGTCGACACGCAGAACATAGCGTCTGGGTGATGACACAAAAATTCAACTCTGTGTTAAAGGATTTACGTGAACAGACGCTATGGGTAGCTCTATTTCACTGCAAGGACAGGGATTCATTCGAGGAATGCTTGAGAGAGAACGATATGATGAGTAAACTAGACCGGGAACTGGTTAAGAAACAGCTCGCCCAAACTAAACATGTTAAGCACGTGTTGAAAAGCGACCAACCATTGGATTACCAAGTAATAGTTTAGTAATTTTTAGTAAATTTTAGTGATGTTTTAGTAATTTTTAGTAAATTAGTAAATTTTAGTAATGTTTTAGTAAATTTTAGTAATGTTTTAGTAATTTTAGTAAGTTTAAGTATAAATGTCGGTTTTTGAAGTTATAGTCGTGTGTAACCTAACCTTTATCTCTCTGTATTTAGTGTGGGTTGATTATTATTATTAAAAAAAAATTAAAACTAGATTACTATATTATAAAATGGATTGTGATGAATTACTAGAACAGATATTAGTTTCAGATGAACAAAAGGACGACAAGCAGCGAGACAGACTGGTAACACTAGTTGTGGGTGGTAAGGCAAAACAATATTTAGGAGATAATATTACTGCTGATAAAATTCAGAAAATGTCAGATGAGGAAATAAATAAATTATACGCCAGGTATGAGTCACATCTCTGGTCTGAGATGACATAAGTTATAGGTTCTACTATTACCCAGATTTACACAGGTATAGCGTCTTCATTTTTACCCATCCCACCGGAACGCCGACTCTATTTGTGGGAGGACCTAGAGAAAGACCCGTTTATTGAACACGCCTTGAGCTCTATCAGCTGCGTGCTGTACCACAAATAAGGGATGTTTTTAGCCCCGGTGACGGCGGCGATTATCACAGCAAAGCATTGCCAATTTAAAGAGGAAAAAATTAAAAATAATAATATACAAGATGGATACTACCCAGGTCCGGATGACTGGAAAATATTTATGCTGGACACGTCCAAGGGTTTTACTCGTGCTGGTGTTATCAGATTGAACGATTGGATTCGAACGTACGTGTGGGCTATCTAGGGTCTCAATCACAGACGCGTTCTAATATTATAGGTAAGGGAACGGCTTACGATTCTCAAAAACAGTTCGTGGCTAATATTGAGGACGCTATCCCATCACCAGTAGATATACCTAGTGCTATAAAATGATATGAGGATACGTTGCAATACGTCAGGTCAAAAATCGAGTATGTGTACGGTGTTGGATTGTACATGGCTCCGAGTGATATGCGTCTGAGAATCAATAACATAACAGGCTACAACAATGAAATAATCATCGCCACAGCCGACCAAAAATTTGGTGTTAACGCCGACGTCAACGTCTCCCATGTACCACCACCCACGCATACTTGTGAAACGGGTATAGTGGCATCACCCCCAGAGTCTAGGGTTCAGTCCACACCACCACAACTCCAACCACCACACGTGCGGGTGTCTAATCAGCAGCACATCGACCGTAAAACAGCGCTGGTGGTTGTTGGGATCGCGGTTGGCTTGGATTTCATCTGGTTAAAAATTCCTTAGCGGCCCATGTACACCAACCCGGCGGTGACGACGATGAACGCCCACAGGTTTTGACTGAGCCACGTGACTGTTTTCGAGAGAGTGTAAATCTTGTAAATTACGTAGTCGTTCTGTGATACTAAGCTTCATATCATCGTCTTCAGTTTCGGTGAGTTTGGTTTTTTCACTTGCGGTGTGCTCGTCAAGTTCGTTCAGTTTACCCATGTTGTTCACGAGTTCTCCACGTACATGTTTCAAGGCTTCATCTAAACCATACAGTTCCCTCTTTGGAAATTTAAAACCAGGTAACGGTTTGTCCCAGTACACGCCCAACAGATTTTCGATGCTGTCCGACGCTTCTGTAGCACGCTGTGTCATGTCACCACCACTACTGAGTTCGGACCTGGTCCTAGCTTGCAGATCTTGAACTACCTTCGGAGAAATCTTAGGTTTTGCACCACCATAATCCTGCATGTTTAGTTTGTTACGGATAAATTCGGTACCATGGCGGCTGGTTAGCGTTGACAAGGCAAGTGGTTTTCTAGTGCGCATGTTCATGATATTAACCTCCGGGTTATCCTTAAGGCGTAGAATGCCCTTATCATCTATGGTAAACTTAGAATAGTCTTTGTACTGAGGCTCGACATAGTTTCTATCGTTTTTTAATCCATCGTAATAATCGTCTACTGTTGTGTTAAGTAGTTGGCTGCTCAATGATGAGTTAGTAAACGAAATATCTTCATCGTAATCAACATCAGCAGAGGCCATAGATCCAAAATCATCCATCGGAATATCGTCCATATTTTTGAAATTATATTATATTAATATAAATATATAACAATGTCATATGGTAGAAAACTAAATCCTTTTCGAAGATTAAGAGACCCACTAGGCGTCAAAGCCGTGCGTCAGTCGGTGACTATTACAAACAACCCCAGCAAGATAGACCAGAACCAAGCAGTGTTGGTTAGATTCCCCGACTTGGGGGAGAACGACGTCATAGTACCAGGTACGGTACGATTGGCATTTAACATCACGTTGAAATCAGACAACGACAAACGTGAGCTAGTGAATAATGTGGGCCGTGCTATAGTCAAGAGGTAAAAATAAAAATAGTGGTAAGGAGGTGCTTAGCATAGACGACAGCGATGTATATTACTGTTACATAGACCTATGGAAACGTGAGGGAGAACGTGCCAACGACGTGTACCAGGGAATCAGTAAATTGACTAGGTTACGTATAGGGTACGCCTTCACACAAGACGAGACAGCCAAACTATCGAATAGTGACAAAAGCCATCGCCGAAGCGTATGGAAACACGTTCTGTATCCCGCTAGACTTTGAGTTGCTAACAGGGCACGCACCATTTTACCAAGCCTCATTAGGTGACAGGTTGGAATATGAACTCACGTTCAATGATTACAGCAAAGTCGTGTATACGCCGAACGGTGAAGAGGGTATCGATATCGATAACATCTCGTTGGAGTTCGACATGGTGACTAATCCTGATCTCGCCCGGCAGATTCGAAATCAGCACTCTGAGGAAATGACCATCCTGTACGATAGGATACTGCGACATAGAATGATATTAAGTGACAAGAAGCGACACGGTATGGAATATCAACATGAACGCATACGGGCGCGATCGATGAAAGGTATATTAATCATACCCGTGGAGGAATACGATCCATTTGAAAGAGCCAGCGAGAAATTGTTCAACCCAGGGATCACCAAAGTGGAAGTGACCATAGAGGGAGTGCCTAATCAGCTATTAAGCCATGGAATGAAGGCATATAAGCAGTGGGATGAAATAATGAAGCTACCGGCTATCAAACGAAACTCAATAGTCAACAACATAGTCAATGACCTGGATCTATCCTCCGTGCATATCGGGGATTAACTAACCACAAAGTACGCGTTATGGTTGGATATAAGATCGACAGATGACGACACTCTTCACGGTAGTGGTCGTCGAATCGACAATGGAAGCGAGGGTATAACCATTCAAATAATGAAGAAGGCTCAACCAACAGGTAAATTAAAATTATATTTATATGTAATTATGGACGCGCAACTTAATATAGAGAATGGGAGATTTGTGCAAGCCATCTATCAATTTGTCACAGGATCTGCACTGCGCCATAATATGTGGGCAGACTGGTTGGGGTAAGACAGTTTTCGTACTGGATTGGTTGGATTTGACAATATCACCACCTCATGTCCTACTATAAATATGAACAAGACTTACACGGACAGATCTTGGGTGATGAAGGATCCCGATGTATATAAAATCGATCCGGGAACACACCTGCAGGACTATTTGAAAGTTTATCACAACAAATTTAAAGGGAAGCCGACGCTATTCATCCTGGATGACTGCAGAGCTAATAGAGAGATAACGAAAAAGAGAGATATGCTGTCCTACCTAGCGTTTTCAGGTCGACACGCAGAACATAGCGTCTGGGTGATGACACAAAAATTCAACTCTGTGTTAAAGGATTTACGTGAACAGACGCTATGGGTAGCTTTATTCCACTGCAAGGACAGGGATTCGTTCGAGGAATGCTTGAGAGAGAACGATGTGATGAGTAAACTAGACCGGGAACTGGTTAAGAAACAGCTCGCCAAAACTAAACATGCTAAGCACGTGTTGAAAAGCGACCAACCAGTAGATTACCAAGTAATAGTTTAGTAATTTCTAGTAAATTTTAGTAATGTTTTAGTAAATTAGTAAATTTTATTAATGTTTTAGTAAATTTTAGTAATGTTTTAGTAATTTTAGTACGTTTAAGTATAAATGTCGGTTTTTGAAGTTATAGTCGTGTGTAACCTAACCTTTATCTCTCTGTATTTAGTGTGGGTTGGTTATTATTTAAAAAAAATTAAAACTGGATTACTATATTATAAAATGGATTGTGATGAATTACTAGAAAAGATATTAGTTTCAGATGAACAAAAGGACGACAAGCAGCGAGACAGACTGGTAACATTAGTTGTGTGTGGTAAGGCAAAACAATATTTAGGAGATAATATTACTGCTGATAAAATTCAGAAAATGTCAGATGAGGAAATAAATAAATTATACGCCAGGTATTAGTCACACCTCTGGGCTGAGATGACAAAAGTTACAGGTTCTACTATTACCCAGATTTACACAGGTATAGCGTCGTTATTTTTACCCATCCCACCGGAACGTCGACTCTATTTGTGGTAGGACCTAGAGAAAGACCCTTTTATTGAACACGCCTTGAGCTCTATCAGCTGCGTGCTGTACCACAAATACGGGATGTTTTTAGCCCTGGTGACGGCGTCGATTATCACAGCAAAGCATTGTCAATAAATAATAATAATATACAAGATGGATACTACCCAGGAAGAAATAACCAAGATTCCAGAGGAGGAAACACTTGGTTTACCGCAGGTGGTGTAGTAGCCACTGCTGTTGTTTCATTATTTATGTTATTTAAACCAAAACAAACACAACCACAGCCATCACCAACACCCACAGAGGAGATCAACCCTCATATTATGTTATAATTTAAATTATATTTCCATTAATATGAGGGAAAAACATTCGTTAACGATGCATACCACGCCTTAGTGGTTTCCGGATTAGCAGTATGATACACTCGGTTGACTAAAATGATTATAAAACAACCGACTATAAAACTCGACTTCGACCTGCAGGATATTGCTATACTTACTATGAATATCGGTATGGCGATGGTCTCCAAGGACGTTCTGATAAAACAAGGTATTATACCTGAAAATATTTTAATGTAATATATATATAATATGGCCACGATAGCAATGATGGTTGGTGGAGCTCTTGTGAATGCCCTAGCATTTTCCGGGAGTAATTATCTATTTTCTAAATTACGAGAGTCAAACGCGGCTGAGGTAGAAGCAAAGAGAAAACGACACGATATAGCTGTACAAAAACTGCAGACCGCACAGGCTGAATACGCTAAAAGACGCATGAAGAGATAAGATTTTATCAATAATCAACTACAACGCGAAAATAATTCTGTTAGAACTTTCAAGGACGTCGAAGAAGCTATGAGAGAATACTACGTGCTAACAGGTAAACAGCTAGAACCATTAGGCAATGCACCAACGATTTCTAAGTATTACACTCCTTCCGATGGGCAAAAAGATCGTGAGTTGGTATTCGTGGCACTGGGTTTAGCATCGAGAGTGTTAATTGTGAAACAATTAGACTAATTACACAAATTATTATATCAAAAATGATATATGCACCATATCTTTGTCAGTGGGTTCTTATGGGGAAAACTTAAAAATTTGTGGTAATAAAAGCCACATTGAGGGTTATTGTTGTTTTCACCGTGAAGGTTATACTAACTATACGTGTTCGGTGTGTGGTATAGGAGTTAAAGGTCATTACCGATTATGTAAAGCACATGGCGTGGATAAATTACGATTTAAACCTATTTATGATAAGAAAAAATACTACATCTTCGAAGTTAAACGTTTGTTAAAGATAATGGTATAAGTATATATTTTTTTTATCACTGTGGTATGATTTGTAATTCCTCACGTTACGAATCCTCTCTACGAGTCCGTCTTTCAAGAAGTATAGGTTAGGTTCCCGTCTTTGATATCCACTTCGATTGATATTTTCATAGACCATATAGGATCTGTAGCACGTTTACGGGTGTCTCCCTCGTATTCACCTGGTTGATATAAATATCTAACAAGCGATCTGGAATTTCTTTTTTCCTTTTACGACGGGGTGCTGCTGCCTCTGATACAACGGATTTCATACGGATTGCTTCTACTGGTCTCTTATTAAGTAGTCTTGTTATTTCATGATTCATGAAGTCAACCACCCGTGGAAGTCGTTCTACCCATTCAGTGGTTCTGTTATTAGGATCCGCTAAATCACGTGAATATTGGTGTGAAAACAAACGTTCGGCTATGGAGCGATTGAATCTCTCTACTATAGCTTGACTTCGATGGACTCCCACCTCAACGCGTCTAACTTCTACGTTATGCTTGGTTAGAAGTTTCGACACGGATCCCATGAATTCCTGGCCTGGATCGACTTGCAATAAATCAGGCCATGTAAGCCAACTACGCTTGTATATTCACTTAAACGCTTGTGCTACTTGATCCGACTCTTTCGTGGTTAATGGTTCAGCTTCCTTGTAGCGGCTGGCTACGTCTACAACTGCCAGGACGTACTTATAGGTTTTACCTCTCACCCTGTCGTGTGGAAGAAACAACAGGTCAGCCTGGTGAACTTTATTAGGTGAAGGTATACCGAATCTTCTCCTCGGTATATACATGTATTTTGGTGATGGTAAGTATATTTGCCATATAGCTTGTTTTTGTAACCAGGCTTTGGCTTTTTCTTCCGAAAAACGTGCGGCTTTAGATAATTTTGTAATAGCGTCTACCCCTTTCCAATATCCTCGCGGGTTGTAGTAAATTTTCTCCATTATATATATAAATTTTGAAAAAATTATGACCGTAAGCAAAGGTTTTGACACCATCTGAAGCTATCCATCGTTTTGTATCCATTGGTGATAGAGACGTTTTATTTATAGTCATCCCGTATATCTGGTGCCCGTCACTACGAAGTATGTTCATCTGGTGTTTGAACCTTTTTCTACTCGACAGGGTCTGTTTGTAGAGGGTATGTTTATTATGTCGTTTCACCACATTCTTTTTCACACCTTTAGCCTTTCTTATTACAGCGTCGTCTGCTTTTTTGATAGAATACATCTTAGGTCTCAATCAGACCTATTCGGTTATTGGTGTGCCAGCACATTCTTCCTTCATCTTACCTAACACCTTTTTGTTGATTTGGCTATGCATGGGGTGGTGTTTTGGGTAATCGCTGGTATCGTATAAGTGTATATTGTTTTTCATATCCTCGTACACGTCCTCGGTTTGAATTTCCATGAGTAATGAATCCGTATCCGTGTACAACACCTCACACCCTTCACCGTATTGTTTCTTGTTCTCGTTATAGTAGAAGTCATACATGAGATGTTTGGATAGGTCTAGAATGCTCATACCAACATAAACCCGGTCGATTAAGTATAATGGGCTCTTTTCATATGTATTGCTGCCAAGTCATCATCGAATATAATACTTCTATTGTATGCCGGCTGGATATCAATTTCCTGAGTTTGTTTTCCTCACTCGACCGGACTAGCTTCACGTTAACGCGTTTTCGTGAAATTCTCCATCGTTTTGCCAAATACAGAGTTGTTCATGAGTTTGTAAAGGTTTTTTCTCCGAAGTCGCTGGTGGCTATCTTACGTAAATTCGTGTTCATTCTGATGTATGGTTTCATCCACTGGCTTTGATTGAATTTTAGTACCCTGTGTATTTTTAGTCAGCTTCATACCCAGCGACAGATATAGTTGTAAATTGCGATAGTGAATGATGTACTTGGTTTTATTCATCAAGTTAGGTACGAGTTTTCAACGTTTACCACCCGTCCTGTAGGACCCAGCAAATTTCGTTGGTAGTCAGACATCCATTCCATATTCACCTCCAAACGCTCTGGAGCCAGGGGATAACTGTTGTGTGAGGTGTGTAAACGCTCCGGATATTCTAAATCCACTTCGAGTATATACCCTTGTTCGAATCGGTCGCGATGCTCATAACATCATCGATCTCAGATGTCCACTCATCGAAACCACAGGTAGGTAGATACTGGCTCATGGCCCAGCCGTACAGGTTGTTTGCATCTAGATAGAGTAGATAGTTTGTAAGTTTTTTAGGGTTGTAGCCTTTCACATACTCGTTGTTAGCTTTGGCGTAACATTTTGATACCACAGAAATACCACCGCGTAACCCTTTCTCTATAAATAGATGCATATCGTAATCAGTGAATAATTCTAATTTCACACCGGTTTTCTTCAGTAGGGCATCCCACGAGAGCCCAGGACTTGAATAATACCATGCCGGGTCCAACCCTTATTGCTTCGAACACGTTTTTCTGAATATCTCGAATGCATCAGCCAGCAATAACACGTCTGTTTTCAAATACAAATCGTGGTAATCACCTAAATTCTGACAACCCAGTTTTTCCCATACTTTTTTCGCGTGTTCGTAATCGTCTTGTGTGATAGACGCGTCGGCCGACAGCTTGCTATAGAAGCTGTCAATGGGAGGTAACTGTGTCTCATTAAACTTAGACCAGTCATCCATGTCTTCATACGGGTAGATACCCTTACGTAGCAGCAAAGCTCGAGTTTCCTCTTCGGTGTAACGATTAGTTACAGCTAAGTCGTTCGGGTTACTAGCCTTGACCAAGCTGTCTAGAGACGACAACAGAAACTGAACACTATCTATTTTTACCTACAGCATGCTCAGTAGGCGTGAATTGTAATTCTATAGGTTTTTGTTCTTTCAGTAATTCAATGAGCTCAGATTTCCTCATATGAGAATAACCTCGCATTCCACGTTCACGAGCTTGCTTTGTTAGTTCTTTCACAGTAAGTGTTTTTTTATGCTTCAAACCTAATAAATCTAGTAATTCATGTTTTCTCATACGAGAATAACCTCGAAGTCCACGGTCTCGTGCTTGCTTTTTCAATACATGTACTGTAAACATATCATAAAGTGACAAACACAGTGTTGATATTATATGTGAAAACAATTCTCTAAACAGACAAACATCCTTCATGTTAAACATAAGATGTAATGTAATAGATATAGTATTGTGTAATCTAGCCCGTAACATACACCTTTCCTACATCGAGGGACTTGATACCCTTTGCTTCATGAAATGTGACACTCTCGTGGTTAGAAAAAGACATAAACACAGTCTTCCTCTGGAAAACTATTTTACAGGTAGATAAAAGTTATAGGTTTACAAATTAATAGGATACTTATTGATTCCATGCCCCGTACCCCATAGTCTTCCTCTTTCGAGTAAGACTATAGCTACTTTTTACAGGTGAGGTGAAAGGTAGTTATGTTATGGAATAGATACTTATTGATTGCTTGCCTTATATAGGATGACCCCATACACAATAGTCTTACTCTTTCGAAAAGACTATGGATACTTTTTACAGGGGAGATAAAAAGTAGTTGTGTTATGGGTTTATGGTCCCGTACCACATAGTCTTTCGAATAAGACTATGGTTACTTTTTTACAGGGGAGATGAAAAGTAGTTGTGTTATGATTTTAAAAATAATATGAGTTAGGAAGAGATCCTTATCGATTCCTTGCCTTATATAGGCTGGTCCCGTACCCCCATTGTTTATATTACTGACGTCAGCATGCAGAGAATTGCCATGCAGGAAAATGATCAATCAATCAACAAATATTCCCGAAAATACAAGGATGGCAAATTCTGTTTTTAATCAGCAGGTGATATTTTGTCATGTAATATTTGATTGTATGTGAAGGGATTTGATTTGATTAGAGCACAAAGTACCAGAAAAAAATATAGAGAGAGATAAGATAAGATAAACTGTATTGTCCCACAAGGGACATTTGTCTTGCATTCAAAGAGCCAATACAAGCTTATAACAACAAATAATTTAAAGTATATATATCCGATTGAATGGCCAGATGTTTCTTCTTAACTTTTGATTCATACTGAAAAGGTAGAGGTTCGAAATTGAAGCCGCAAATTTTGCTGGATATGTTTGAACAATTTTGTCAAGTTTGTTTTTCTGTGTAAGAGGAAGATTGTCATACCAGGCATGAAAGCAGAAAGTTAAAATAATATTAATGGATGTTTGGTATAGTAATTTTAAGATATTAGTTTCGTATAGTAATTTTAAGATATTAGTGCCTACATTAAATGATCGCAATTTTCGCAGAAAGAAAAACCTCAGTTGTGCTTTTCCTATGTACACGATGTGAATTTGATTTCCATGAAGGTTTACTATCAATGATAGATACCCAGATATTTATACTCTGCTACTGTTTCTACTTCCTGTCCATCCATACAAACAGGTTCCAATGTGTTTTGTTTTTTAGCTTCGGAAGTCAATTATCATTTCCTTTGTTTTATTTATGTTCAGGGAGAGGAAATTGTCTTTGCATCATGAAGTAAACGCATCAATAATTTTCCTATACTCTAACACTCCGATTGACGAATAAAACCAACCAAAGCGGCATCATAAGCAAATTTGTTTGTCTATCTATCTATCTATCTATCTATCTGTCTGTGTGTCTGTGTGTCTGTGTGTCTGTGTGTCTGTGTGTGTGTCTGTCTGTCTGTCTGTCTGTCTGTCTGTCTGTCTGTCTATAATATAACGACTACTCACTTTCTGAGTAGTTTGGCCTATATTAACCTTTATGAATACATTATGAATATATAGAGAGTGATGACACAACTTTATGGATGATCAACTTCTTTATTTCAACAGTGGCGACGTTTCGGTAAGAACCTATACCATCTCTAATACCGACCGATGACAGGGACACACACAATGGGGGATGCACCCCAGCAGACCGCAGAACAGACAGTGATGAAGACACGTCATCAGACGTTGAACATATGGAACCTGTAGGTATTGCCAGGGGCTGCCCACAAGGAGCAAGTGAAGGAGCCGGCATGGAGGGTGCAGAAAACAGGGATGTTGATGAAGAGAGTGGCGGATCTAGTGATGGCACAGACGAGGAAGAAGGGGATGGGATACAAGACATGTCACAACTTGGTGCAGGTGCTGTAGCGGTCAAATTCCAGACTGTTCGTCAACAGTCATATCAGCTTGTAGGTAAAGGTATGTGTGTCTTAAGGAAATAATTATAGCAAGTGATACTTTCTTGATGCAACGACAGTCACACCTAAATGAATGTTATAGTGAAGTATGGTAGACTGTATTTACCTCTCCATTATAATCACCAAGTTCTCACAACATTGTATTATGCTGGCGATGAATCCCATTGAACCTGAACTGAGTGTCGTGCACCAATGTTGCTGTACACATTTTACACACTTTTCACTATAAACTTACTGACAGTTATCCCTGCTATGTTGTACATATCTTTGTAGCAACATTCTGAGAGGTAATATTCCAACTGACATTGGCTGAGAGAGGTTCAAGATTTGAGTGTTTAGACGTGCTAGGTTTGAATTGTAAGAAGGGTTCACCAATGTTAACAGAAATTGTATAAACAATCCATGAATACGCATTTGATAAAGATAATTGTATTGTGTCAGCGGTAGATTGTGTCAAAAGTAAACCGCTGTGTCCTGTGAACCATTGTTCTTTTACCCACTGTAAGCCGTTATGTTATTTCGTACAATTCAGGTGAGTTATAGACATCCGTGGCTCTATTTAGTTGGCCATTTAGGTTTTGAAAGCCCTGTGGTAACAGGAAATACAGTCAGAAATATGAACAGCCATGAATATGAATACCCATATGAGGAACAAGTTTATAAACGCTCCACTAGGTTTAGCCAAGCAAAACGAAACAATGAATATTTGATGAAATTATACAAACAATTGGTTACCTGTTACTCTACTGTGGTGTGTTGTGAGTAGTGGTGAAAACCAGATTGCCTGACTGAATGTTACAATCATGATTCCCCTGCTGTGACAAACTTAAACTATGTAGTGTGTGCATTATGCCATTTTAACAATGTCAGTATTCATATGTCATTGTTCGTGTTATGTTATTGGACTGTTTGTTTCGTAGATACGAAGTCACTAGTACAACACATTGTGGGATGTTGTCAGCCAGCACAGGGAGAAATAACATCAGCACCACAGCAACAACAACAACTCGAACCAGGATCAGGTGGTGATGGTGATGGTGATGGTGATGGTAATGGAAGAGCAGATCAACACCTGTCCACAAGTACAACTTGTGTAGTTCCGAAAACAAGTCCACAGGTCCTGGGAACATCAGCCCTGACACCACCGTCAACATCGTCTCGTCTGCACCAAATACCAGGATCTCTTGTATCACAGATACAGTCCTCTGGGTTGCTTGAAGTACCAATAACTGGGGACTCTACTGGAGGTGGGTGGGTTTACCCGATATTGTTGACCTCTTTAAGATAAACTATCAACTTATCTCACCAACCATTAGAATCCTACTTCTCACCAGATAAGATCAGATCACTAACATTTACCAATACCTCACGTTTTGTCTATTCCCAGTATCTCCTACCTTTTAGGTATAGCATATCTCTAGCTTTGAAGCTGTGGTATCAATGTCGCCAGTGTTTGGCAGAGTGTCCATAAACATACACAGCCTCCATGGAAGCTTGTTTGACCTCAGCACAAGTCTTTGTCAAGCTGTGTTCAGTGATATCGAAGCAATTTATGAACAAACGTAACTTGGCAGTCGCCTTTCAAAAATATATGTTGAAGTTATCTCTGTTTTCAGAATCAGTAGTGATATTGGAGTAAAAAAATGGAATATATCTGTGAAACCTTCAGTCATATGGCTTCTGTTACAACAGTTTTGTACCTGTGAAGGTCCGGGTTACAATATTGGCCTTCAGTAACCCATGCTTGTCGTAAGAGGCGACCAACGGGATCGGGTGGTCAGGCTCACTGACTTGGTTGACACCTGTCATCGGTTCCCAATTGTGCAGATCATTGCTCATGCTGTTGATCACTGGATTGTCTGGTCCAGACTCGATTATTAACAGACCGCCGCCATATAGCTGGAATATTGCTGAGTGCGGCGTAAAACTAAACTCACTCACTCACTCACTACAGCAGTTTCGAGACGTGACAGTAAATATGTGAATGTCAAATTTCATGCAAAGTGCTTTACTTAGGGTTATTCTTAAATAATTTAACTTTTCAAATAATTTTTATCTAATGCAATCTTTTTTACTGCAGTTACGTTTTTCCGTTAGTATATTGAACCTTCACTTATATGACTTCTGTTGCAGTCAAACAGTGCAACTTTTTCAAACTAGTGTTTTTGTCTGCAGATGTTATAACCTGTTTTCAGAATCACTAGTAGAAACTAAGTTCAAATATGGAACATATCTATGTAAGCTTCAGTCATGTGGTATCTGTTACAGTCACGCAGTACAACCTTATACAAGTACGGCAGGACTTTGGTGATGTGACACTGAAGGGGGGCAAGAATCTGAACATTGGCGGAACTCAGAATGTCGGTACAGCTCCGACCAACAAAGAGGAAGAAGAGAAACCACTGACTGCAACACAGAAGATCAGGAGTGAGTTATTTGACAAACTTGTTTTCACAATAATTGTCCATATGGTGGCAATGTACAAACCAGACTGATATAATCGATGTACACACCTGTAAAGGAAGTACAGTAATGGATAATAAATTATGGTAAAGTCCATTCAATAGATTTAACTCGGAAGATCCGTGTTAGAACCGGTCTTCAGCAGCCCGTGCTTGTCTCACCGTGAAGATCCGTGTTAGAACCGGTCTTCAGCAACCCATGCTTGTCTTAAATGGCGACTAGTGAGACGGCCAGGTTCGCCAACTAGGTTGATGAATGTCATGGCCTCCCACTATTTTAGATGAATGCTTCTGATATCAGTCATAGGGTTGTTCTGCTAAGTCACGCACGCACGCACTCACTCACTCACTTATATAGTATATAATTGTGATACTCCTAAGTATACTTTCTTATCTTAAATGCATCTCATATATTCACCTGAACAGTTTCACATCAAACTCCACAGTAAAAGAGTTATTTCAGTTGGCCCTTTAGAATGAAAGTGTGCAAACTGGATTAACACTTGCCAGTGTAAAAAGAAGTATGTTGTTTAAAATATATTCAGTTACTAAAACGGGCAGAAAATGTTTTACTCCTCAACATTATTCAGAAAACATCAACCTGATCAAACGATAGCCTGTCTGTGGAAGTGTGTAGGAAACATTATCTGGTTCAGTTCATCCTCATCGTTTCACATGTTAGTGACAAGATTACTAGATTCAAAGGTCAACAGTTCTGAATAAGACAAATGTCGAAAGGATTGGTAATGATCAAAAGTCAATAAGAACAGCGCACCTGGCATATGCAAATTTGTCACAGCACAAGAGGGGGTACAGAAGCAGCATGTTTACAATGTCTGTAGCGAGTGTGTCCACCTTGTGCATTGATGCAGGGCTTGTACCATTGCCTCACTTAGATCACTAAACGTCCATAAGAGTCATTCCGAGAAAGGTGTTGCCTGGACGATTCGTATGGCGCTGTGAAAGTCGCTCCATTTCATCCCAGGCGTGTTCAGTGGGGAAACAATTAGTGGATCTTGCTGGACAACATTTTAACACTGTTCTGATTAGGACACTGCTAGACAACTCGAGTAGCATGGTTAACTGGTCATCAGGCTGTTCACCTTGCACGGAGGCCGTAGGCACGTTATTCTCATTAAACTGTTATCACAGATGCTCTTCTATTGCTGGGTATCGGTACAAACAAAAATGGTTGCGGGGGCAGTCTACATCTTGATTGTTTTGCTGAAAATATCGCCATAATATAGGAAATGGTGTTTCGTTGAATCGACAAGCAACGTTACGCTGCTCTATCTATTACTCTCCATCTGTCACTGTCCCAGAGGCATGACTTTGTTGATATTCTTAATTTGATGGGTGATCCGAGTGATTATTGGCCACGTCTTGTTACTGGCATTGCCTAGCACAACATCGGATTTGTGTTTATTCTTTACGCAATCTTTAGGTCTTCTGCGATTTCAACAGATGACCGAAATTTGGGTAATGTCTTTTTTAAGAGCCTTAACACAATTTCAGTAACTTTTGTATAGGGCAGTGGGGTAGCCTAGTGGTTAGAACGTATGCTTGTCCTGCCGAAGACACGGGTTCGATTCCCTTTTCTGAAGTAAGATGTTTAAATCTTAAGTTTGTTAACTGTTGCAAATATTTCATTCATAATTGTTTTAAATCTGCCTTGTGTCCACAGAGAGGACGGCATCCAGAATACAGTCATGGACAAAAGACATGGTGGAGACAGACGCCCTCAAGCAAGTGATAAAAAAGCTGGACAGAGGAGCGACATGGGTGACAATTAAAGGAAGACCAGGAGAGGGGAAGTCCACAACAGCCTACATGGCTCTCAAAAACCTTAACAATCAGGGGAGACAAGTATACCAAGTTGAGTCACCAGAAGAATACAGCGAGGTCATGATGGCCTGTAAGAACCCTGTAATTATGTTAGATGACATATTCGGTGATCTGGAATTCGATGCAGCTGAGTGGGCGAAGTGGAGACCACGTCTACGACCTATGGTGGATGTTAAACATCCTGACACATATGCAGAAAAAGATGTTTTGGGCATTTCTACTAAAAGTGAGAAGGTTTCACAGATGACCAAAGTTGATCAAACAGAGGTGAAACGAGAAACTATCATTATCCTCGTAGGTCGTGACTATGTGCTGAAATCCTCATTGGCAGACTTGGGAAGGATGGCAGATTACATTTCCAGTCCCCAATATGTGGTGGAAGTTTCCTCACAGAGAGCCTCTTATGAGCGAAGGAAGATATTGCGTGTTCATGCTGAAGCAAAAAACATAGACATCGAAGAGTCAACTGAGTCTCTGATATGTAAGGCAGACTGTCCACACGGCTTCCCCCATGTCTGTAAAATGTTTGTCGCAGCATATGAAAAGGATTGGACTCACCGTGAAATGCAAATGTTTTTTCAAGCGCCACTGGATTTCCTCAACAAAACTTTGAATAAACATTTGACAGATAAAATAAAGCGCTCACTGTTCATGGCTATAATTAAAAGAGATGGAAAGATTAGTGGACAAGAAATGGAGGAGGATGATAACTTCGGTTATGAATACATAGCAGCTGCTGATAATATGGTTGGATCTTACCTCAAGAAGGAAGATGACACCTACGTGTTTGATCATCCGTCTATATATGACAGTGTTTCCTTTATTCTCAGTACAAAACAACCAAAGTTTGTCATTGAAAATTGTAGTTTGTCCTTTATAAATCAGCGACTTCGTCTTACACCCTCCAGTAAAGAGACAAAAGAGAAAAACGTTGCTGGTGAGACAGATCTTGTTGCAAACGTCTCATGGACTTATGCTAAACTTTTGGCCAGAAGATTTGCAAGTGAAATGCAACGGAGCAATTTGTCGCATGTTTTATCACACCAGTCACTTTGTTATTCAGACTTTGTCGACTTGCTAATGGACTGCCTGAAGACCCAGTTTCACATGAGTGCATCTGATATTGTGAAACTAACTGATAACTCATCAAACGAGTCATTTTGTGAATTACTTTCCAGCAACAAGTCACATCATCTCATCAAATATATGATGGAGGCAGAAAATATCTCATTCACCCAGAGTGAAGGAAGGGACATTTTACTGGGTGTGTGCACGAATGCTGCATGCGGTATACTGAAATACATCAGTGGACGTATGAAACTTGAGGTAAATGCTACATACGGTTGGAGGGAAAACACGCCTCTTATGTTGGCAGCAGAAACCAGGGACAGTGAGTTTGTCAATCAGATTTTGTCTCTACACCCCGACCTAAATGCAAGAGACATTCTAGGCCAAACTGTTTTTAATTATCTTTGTGAAAATGGCCATACATCAGCTGTGAAGCATGCGATTAACATGGGAGTGGAAGTTAATCAGTATCGTGGACCATTCCTGAGCCCCAGTGTGTACACTGTCATACGGAATGGTCACTTAGATGTTGTGGAACTGTTGGTTAACAGAGGATGTTACATAGATAACCAGGACGGTCTTAAATATGCTGCATTGAGCCTGAACGCGAACATGGTACGTTATTTTTTAGACAGAGGAGCAGTGGTTGACAGCAGTGCTGTGTGCAGAACCTGTGAGGTCGGGAACAGACATATAGTTGAGATACTGTTTGAGAAGGGTGCTACTGTTGATATGATGTCACCTGATGGAAGAGCTCCTCTTTCCAGTGCATGTGAAGGAAACCCAGCAGTTGTCTCTTATTTGCTGACGAAAGGAGCAATTGTCAACCAAGCTTCAAATGTTACAGGTAACACACCACTTCATACAGCAGCAGGACGGATATCTACAGCGTGTGTTGATGTGTTACTGAAGGCTGGAGCTGATGTTCATGTACAGAATAATAAAGGTACCACACCACTTCATAACGCAGCACAGTTGGGATCTACAGAGTGTGTTGATGTGTTACTAAAGGCTGGAGCTGTTGTTTATGTACAGAATAATAAAGGTAACACACCACTCCATAAAGCAGCAGGACGGATATTTACAGCGTGTGTTGATGTGTTACTGAACGCTGGAGCTGATGTTCAAGTACAGAATAATACAGGTGACACACCACTTCATACAGCAACAGAGTGGGGATCTACAAAGTGTGTTGACGTGTTAGTAAAGGCTGGAGCTGATGTTAAAATACAGAATAATACAGGTAACACACCACTTCATAGAGCAGCAGCAGCAAAGTGGGAATCAACAGCGTGTGTTGATGTGTTACTGAAGGCTGGATCTGATGTAAATGTACAGAACAATACAGGTGACACACCACTTCATACAGCAGCAGGACGGGGATCTACAGAGTGTGTTGAAGTTTTAGTGAAGGCTGGAGCTGATGTTAATGTGCAGAATAATACAGGTGACACACCACTTCATACAGCAGCAGGACGGGGATTTACAAAGTGTGTTGATGTGTTAGTAAAGGCTGGAGCAGATGTTAATGTACACAACAATACAGGTAACACACCACTTCATAAAGCCACAGGACGGGGATATACAAAATCTGTTGATGTGTTACTGAAGGCTGGAGCTGATGCTAATGTACTGAATAATACAGGTGACACACCACTTCATACAACAACAGCATCAACGTGGGGATCTACAGAGTGTGTTGATGTGTTGGTGAAGGCTGGAGCTGATGTTAATGTACAGAACAATACAGGTGACACACCACTTCATACATTAGCAGGACGGGGATTTACAAAGTGTGTTGATGTGTTATTGAAGGCGGGAGCTGATGTTAATGTTCAGAATAATACAGGTGACACACCACTTCATACAACAGCACGACGGGGATCTACAAAGTGTGTTGATGTGTTGGTGAAGGTTGGAGCTGATGTTAATGTACAGAACAATACAGGTGACACACCACTTCATACATTAGCAGGACGGGGATTTACAAAGTGTGTTGATGTGTTATTGAAGGCGGGAGCTGATGTTAATGTTCAGAATAATACAGGTGACACACCACTTCATACAACAGTAGCAGCAAAATGGGGATCTACAAAGTGTGTAGATGTGTTACTAAAGGCTGGAGCTGATGTTGACGTACAGAATAAGGCAGGTGACACACCACTTCATACAGCAGCAACGGCAAAATCGGGATCTACAGAGCTTGTTGCTGTGTTACTGAAGGCTGGACCTGTTGTTAATGTACAGAACAATACAGGTGACACACCACTTCATACATTAGCGGGACGGGGATCTACAAAGTGTGTTGATGTGTTACTGAAGTCTGGAGCTGATGTTAATGTACAGAATAATAGAGGTGACACACCACTTCATACAACAGCAGCAGCAAAATGGGGATCTACAAAGTGTATTGATGTGTTCCTCGAGAATAGAGCTTATGTTACTGTACAGAATAATACAGGTGACACACCAATTCATAACGCAGCAGCTGTGTGGGGACCTCCATGGTGTGTTGATGTGTTGGTGGAGGCTGGAGCTGATGTTAATGTACAGAATAATGCAGGTGACACACCACTTCATACAACAGCAGGACGGGGATTTACAAAGTGTGTCGATGTGTTCGTGAAGGCTGGATCTGATGTTAATGTACAGAACAATACAGGTGACACACCACTTCATACAGCAGCAGGAATGGGATCTAGAAAATGTGTTGATGTGTTACTGAAGTCTGGAGCTGATGTTAATGTACAGAATAATACAGGTGACACACCACTTCATACAACAGCAGCAGCAAAATGGGGATCTACAAAGTGTGTTGATGTGTTACTGAAGGCTGGAGCTGACGTTCATGTACAGAACAATACAGGTGACACTCCACTTCATGGGGCAGCAGCAGCAAAATCGGGATCTACAGAGCGTGTTGATGTGTTACTAAAGGCTGGAGCTGATGTTAATGCACAGAACAATACAGGTGACACACCACTTCATAAAAGCAGCAGCAGTGTGGGGACCTACAGTGTTTGTTCATGTGTTACTGAAGGCTGGAGCTGATGTTAATGTACAGAATAATAGAGGTGACACACCACTTCATACAGCAGCAGGACGGGGACCTACAGTGTGTGTTGATGTGTTGATGAAGGCTGGAGCTGATATTAATGTACAGAATAATACAGGTGACACACCATACATACAACAGCAGTAGCAAAGTGGGAATCTACAGATCATGTTGATGTGTTACTGAAGGCTGGAGTTGATGTTAATGTACAGAATCATACAGGTGACACACCACTCCATACAACAGCAGGACGGGGATTTACAAAGTGTGTTGATGTGTTGGTGAAGGCTGGAGCTGATGTTAATGTGCAGAATAATACAGGTGACACTCCACTTCATACAACAATAGCAGCAAAATCGGGATCTACAGAGCGTGTTGATGTGTTACTAAAGGCGGGAGCTGATGTTAATGCACAGAACAATACAGGTGACACACCACTTCATAAAGCAGCAGCAGTGTGGGGACCTACAGTGTTTGTTCATGTGTTACTGAAGGCTGGAGCTGATGTTAATGTACAGAATAATAGAGGTGACACACCACTTCATACAGCAGCAGGACGGGGACCTACAGTGTGTGTTGATGTGTTGATGAAGGCTGGAGCTGATATTAATGTACAGAATAATACAGGTGACACACCATACATACAACAGCAGTAGCAAAGTGGGAATCTACAGATCATGTTGATGTGTTACTGAAGGCTGGAGTTGATGTTAATGTACAGAATCATACAGGTGACACACCACTCCATACAACAGCAGGACGGGGATTTACAAAGTATGTTGATGTGTTGGTGAAGGCTGGAGCTGATGTTAATGTGCAGAATAATACAGGTGACACACCACTTCATACAACAATAGCAGCAAAATGGGGATCTACAAAGTGTGTAGATGTGTTACTAAAGGCTGGAGCTGATGTTGAGGTACAGAATAAGGCAGGTGACACACCACTTCATAAAGCAGCAACGGCAATATCGGGATCTACAGAGTGTGTTAATGTGTTACTGAAGACTGGACCTGATGTTAATGTACAGAACAATTCAGGTAACACACCACTTCATACATTAGCAGGACGGGGATCTACAAAGTGTGTTGATGTGTTACTGAAGTCTGGAGCTGATGTTAATGTACAGAATAATACAGGTGACACACCACTTCATACAACAGCAGCAGCAAAGTGGGGAACTACAAAGTGTGTTGATGTGTTCCTGGAGGCTAGAGCTGATGTTAATGTACAGAATAATACAGGTGACACACCACTTCATAACGCAGCAACAGTGTGGGGACCTCCATGATGTGTTGATGTGTTGGTGAAGGCTGGAGCTGATGGTAATGTACAGAATAATACAGGTGACACACCACATCATACAACAGCAGCAGCAAAATGGTTATCTACAAAGTGTGTTGATGTGTTACTGAAGGGTGGAGCTGATATTCATGTACAGCATAAGTCAGGTGACACACCACTTCAAGGGGCAGCAGCAGCAATATCGGGATCTACAGAGCGTGTTGATGTGTTACTAAAGGCTGGAGCTGATGTTAATGCACAGAAAAATACAGGTGACACACCACTTCATAAAAGCAGCAGCAGTGTGGGGACCTAACGTGTTTGTTCATGTGTTACTGAAGGCTGGAGCTAATGTTAATGTGCAGAATAATAGCGGTGACACACCACTTCATACAGCAGCAGGACGGGGACCTACGGTGTACTTGATAGAGCAGCAGCAGCAATATCGGGATCTACATAGTATGTTAATGTGTAATTGAAGGATGTAGCTATTGTTAATGTACACAATAATACAGGTGAGACACCACTTCAGAGAGCAGCAGTAGCAAAGTGGGAATCTACAGAGTATGTTGACGTATTAGGAAAGGCTGAAACTGATGTTAATGTACAGAATAATACAGGTGACACACCGCTTCATAGGAGAGCAGGGCGGGGATCTGCATAGTATGTGGATTTGTTACTGAAGGCTGGAGTTGATGTTAAAGTACAGAACAATACAGGTGACACACCACTTCATAAGGCAGCAGGACGGTGATCTACAGAGTGTGGTCATTTGTTACTGTAGGCTGGACCTGATGTAAATGTACTGAATAGCACAGGTGGCACACCGCTTCATAGGGCAGCAGAACGGGGATCTACAGAGTATGTTGATGTATTCCTGAAGGTTGGAGCTGATGTTAATGTACAGAATAATACAGGTGACACACCACTTCATAGGGCAGCAGGACGGGGATCTACAAAGTGTGTTGATGTGTTACTGAAGGCTGGAGCTGATGTTAATGTACAGAATAATACAGGTGACACACCACTTCATAGGGCAGCAAAGTTGGAATCTACAGAGTATGTTGATGTGTTACTGAAGGCTGGATCTAATGTAAATGTACTGAATAATACAAGTGGTACACCACTTCATAGGACAACAGGACGAGGATGTACAGAGTATGTTGATGTGTTACTGAAGGTTTGAGCTGATGTTAATTTACAAAACAATACAGGTGACACACCGCTTCATACAGCAGCAGTAGCAAGGTGGAAATCTACAGAGTATGTTGATGGGTTACTGAAGGTTGGAGCTGATGTTAATGTACAAAATAATACAGGTGACACACCACTTCATAGAGCAGCAGCAGCAGCAAAGTTGGTATCTACAGAGTGTGTTGATGTGTTACTGAAGGCTGGCGCTGATGTTATAGTACAGAAAATACTGGTGACACACCACTTCATAACGCAGCAAAATGGGGATCTACAGAATGTGTTCATCTGTTACTGAAGGCTGGCGTTGATGTTAATGTACAGAAAATACAGGAGAAACACCACTTCATATGGCAGTATAATGGGGATCTACCGAGTGTGTTGATGTGTTACTGAAGGCTGGAACTGATGTTAGTGTACTGAATAATAAAGGTGAAACACCACTTCATAACGCAGCAACAGTGTGGGGACCTCCATGGTGTGTTGATGTGTTGGTGAAGGCTGGAGCTGATGTTAATGTACAGAATAATACAGGTGACACACCACTTTATAGAGCAGCAATAGCAATGTGTGAAAATACAGAGTATGTTGATGTGTTACTGAAGGCTGGATCTGATGTTAATGTACAGAACAATACAGGTGACACACCACTTTATAAAGCAGCAGTAGCAATGTGTGAATCTACAGAGTATGTACATGTATTACTGAAGGCTGGATATGATGCTAATTTACAGGACAATACAGGTGACACACCACTTCGTAGGGCAGCAGGACGGGGATCTACAGAGTGTGTTGATGTGTTACTGAAGGCTGGAACTGATCTTAATGTACAGAACAATACCGGTGACACACCCCTTCATAGGTCAGCAAAGTGGGGATCTACAGAGTGTGTAGATGTGTTACTGAAGGTTGGAGCTGATGTTAATGTACAGAATAATACAGGGGATACATCACATCATGCAGCAGCATCAGTAGTATAAACAATGGGGGTACGGGACCAGCCAATTTAAGGCAAGGAATCAATAAGTACCTATTCCTAACTCATATTAGTTTATAAATCCATAACGCAACTACTTTTTATCTCCCCTGTAAAAAGTATCCATAGTCTTACTCGAAATATTAAGACCATGGCTACTTTTCAGGTCGATAAAAAGTATGGGGTCAGTATGGGGTCACCATATATAGGGCAAGCAATCTTCCTCAATTTGTAAACCCATAAGATCACATCAATTTAAAATATTGACTTCAGCAAAACAATTTAACGTGTATCTTCTATGATGTCTTTGGTTTTTGTAATAAATGCTTTTTTGGCTTGTTATATCCCTTGGCTTATGTATTTTTTTCCCGTTCTCGCTGATAGCAGAACTGTTTTGATGAAGCTTTAATCAAATCTCTTCTTTCATTTTTTTATATTTTTCGAGTTCACATAGGATCAGACGAAACTCTTCCTCTGATATTTTTTTATCATTGAGTGTGGTGGAATTAAGGTCTTCTATAGTGTTTAACTTTGCTTCAGCAAGAATTCTAATTTCATCGTGTTTCTTAGCTTTATGATTCAATTTGCGAGATACCAATTTAAACACTGACCCAGCTATTCCTGTCACTACAGCTGTTATTTCAAGGCCTAATACCACTGGTGCGGCTACGATGGTGGTCAACAATCCAACTCCTACTGCTCCTAATCCCATGTTAGTTGTCATAAGGGTGGTATCAGCCCCATCCAAGTAGTTTAAAGCTCTATTTTTTGTGTAGCGATGCCCAAATATCACGGTCTTGTTCTAGCTGACGTTTTGTTTCACATATCTGTTTAAGTCGAACCCCTTCTCCACTTCCCTTTATATTTTCTTCATCATCAAAGAGTGGGTATAGCCCCATTTTGTGTGTTTATAATTTATTTTATAAATCATTTTTTAATCATATATCATTTAATTTTTGATTAATATATTTGAGGCTTATAAGGTTTAGATTATTGCACAGGTAAATGGGTGAGACATTAATAGGTATATTTTCATCTAAAATACGAACCCCATCTAGGCTTATTAATGGTTTATAACCTTGTCTTGTTATGATTCGGCAGCGTTTATTCTCATGTCTTCTAAACCAAATTATTCTCAGGCCGTCTAAAAGTATTCTTGGACTGGGCGTCTCTGCGAGATATACGTCTATAACTAGCGAGGTGTGTGATTTTATACCATAATTTGAATCTGAAAAAAAATCACATTGGTAATCGTAAATGCTGTGAATGAATAAACTGGCATTCAAGCCGACTGGAGCTAACATGTTACCAGTGTGCCCTGGTATTCGTAATACTTGAACAGTATTTTCTTTTAAGGGATTAAAGGCCTTAAGAAGAATCCTGTTGTTTGTAATTTTGAAAACGAAATCATTTTGATTCATAAAGATGTAAGTTGAGGTTAGTGTTATTTTAATTAACCATTCAAGCTCTAAAATCTCTGCTAGTGACATTCGTTCGTATACGTCGTCTTTATCGTATAGTAGGTACGGGGTGTCTTCCTCACCAGGTAAATTGAACCGCTTTGTGTCTCCTAGATCACCGAGTGTTACATTGGGGTGATGACTTACCATTGTTTATATAACTGTTATAAAACTGTTTCCAATTGTTTTTTTCTGATAATTTCTCAGGCGTTAACTTCAATTCCATAAAATGTATGTTCTCGGATAGAAAAATACTGGCTAGAGATATAGTGTCTTCCACGTTAACTGTGATACCCAGCAGACTGATGTGTGAATCATCTCCCACCCGCACGTAAATAGAGTAAACGCGATACTGGTGTTTTTTTTTATCCCACTGGAGTTTGATTATATATAACTTTATTCAGTAGAAAGGCCACAGGCCCATGTAGAATGTATATTTCACGATTCCCTTCACGATCTCAATCTCACTCTGCGTTGGTTGGCCTAGGTAGACTTAGATGAACAGCGTGGAATTCTCCGGTAGATTTTGCAAGATGTTGAGCACACCGTCGAATTCAGACACCAACTTCAATACCGCGTTTTTCTCCCTGGTTTAACCGATAGCATGTGGGCTTACATAGCCGAGAGTGGGCTGATGATTACACTGCGTCTCTCTGATGGGACGTAAGCCACGATGCGGGTTCCGTTGTTAACGACTTTGTTTAGTAAGTGGTCTTTGTTTTCCGTGAATACCTGGGGAACTTAGTGTGATGTTGAGAAACCAGTTGATTCGAGATGGTAACACCATCCACTTGTTATCGTTATTGAGCATTAGATAGTACGGTTTGTTTTGATCAACGTTCGTTCTGTCAAAGTCTTCAAAATCGAGCAATTTACCACCGAACGATGGGTATATTCTCCATTCATCCTCGTCGTTGCGAACTATATCATATCGAGTGTTGCTGGCAGATCTTGATGTGTCTAGGTTAAAAGTACTACCAGATCCACTGACGACGGGAACTTCAACTCGTTTGTAAATGCTGTTTAAAAGCTTAAAAGCGTATATTTTACCATCTATTCCTGATTCATCAAACCCCTAGTATCACCTAGGTCTGATAATCCTACATTACTGCATCTTTTTACTCGCATTCCTGGGCCCTGATTGCTAGCCATTATTGTATATGTAGTGTTACGCTGAGGTATCCTATATTTATATTATTATTTTTTGTATCTAAAATTGATATTTTTAATTCAGAAATATTACCATTTATCAATTTTTTATACTGTCGCGATGAAAACGACTCGGTGCGTCCGTCATTGTATTTTTCTATTTTAACCGGGACAGCCCTCAACAACGTGGAAGGACGTTCACTTTGTACATTATCTGTTGTGCTAAGCTGATCGAGATGAACGCATAGCTCGCGGTATGGAACTAGATCTGGTAACTTCGTACCAGTGACGGTAATCTTAGGGTCTATTGTTAATCAACACCACTGTTCCGTTTGAGTCATTTATTTTGAGTTCAGCTCCTAAGGGTTTGAAAACTTCATCATTGAGAGAACACACGCTGTAGTATCCATATGTTATTTTATGTAGAAATCCACCAAAGAACACCTTATTATCATTGCTGTTGATGTTTGTCCATCGCGGGTAGTATATCACATAGTGCTATTTCGACTTGACCAGACGTGTTATCAATAACATGCATAAGTTGAATGGCCTCACCGTTCGTTACATCTGGAAGCGTAATGTACATATTTATAAATATTTATATATTATATAATAATATGTATAAACCCGAAGTACCTTACCCAAAAACGACAACATAATTAATATGTAAAGGCTTATGACTTCACACACATGAAAATAGTGGATGACACGGCTGGTTCGTACTTCAACACCCAGTTTATAGACGTGTTTAAAAATTATAGGTTTTCGGTCACTAACGTTAAAACGGTTCACGATTGGTTTCACAACCTTATGCAGTTCTGGCAGAATCAATTCAATTTTGCCGTGTGGTGTGCGACAACTGGATGTGGTTTGACATTTACAGACACTAGGCGTAATGAGCTAAGTAAATCCGCTTTCACTTTCCACGTGTATTACCAGGTAAGGCATATCCTCAAAGAAATCAGCACCCCGGTCCCACAGGACAAGGCATGGGATGCAGTAAACAATCTGTATGATCGACGTGCGTATGAACGGATTTGTAATGAATTCGAACTAGACCCAAAGACGGATTGGCGTTTGACGGGCCCAAACCATGGGTTGGGTATCCCTATCGTTCACAACATGCCCCTGGTGGAAGCCAGCAAAAAGCTAAAAGAATGGGGTGGTAAAAGATATGCGAATGCTTACGTCACGAGTAACGAGTGGAGAGATGATCTCATGTCTTTCGACGACAGCAAGGATTACCGAGTATGGAGGTTCGAGCAGGGTCCGGATGACTGAAAAATATTTATGCTGGACACGTCGAAGGGTTTTACTCATGCTGGTGTTATCAGATTGAACGATTGGATTCGAACGTACGTGTGGGCTATCTAGGGTCTCAATCACAGACGCGTTCTAATGTTATAGGTAAGGGAACGGCTTACGATTCTCAAAAACAGTTCGTGGCTAATATTGAGGACGCTATCGCATCACCAGTAGATATACCTAGTGCTATAAAACGATATGAGGATACGTTGCAATACGTCAGGTCAAAAATCGACTATGTGTACGGTGTTGGATTGTACATGGCTCCGAGTGATATGCGTCTGAGAATCAATAACATAACAGGCTACAACAATGAAATAATCATCGCCACAGCCGACCAAAAATTTGGTGTTAACGCCGACGTCAACGTCTCCCATGTACCACCACCCACGAATACTGGTGAAACGGGTATAGTGGCATCACCCCAAGAGTCTAGGGTTCAGTCCACACCACCACAACTCCAACCACCACACGTGCGGGTGTCTAATCAGCAGCACATCGACCGTAAAACAGCGCTTGGTGGTTGTTGGGATCAGCTGCTTGGCTTGGGTTTCATCTGGTTAAAATTCCTTAGCGCCACGCACACCAACCCGGCAATGACGACGATGAACGCCTACAGGTTTTGACTGAGCCACACGACTGTTTTCGAGAGAGTGCTAAGCAACCACGAGACGATGCTACCCAGGATACCTGGCATGTCTTCGGCGGCTTTACTGGCGAGTTTAGCCAGGGCTTCCCCTAGTGATTTCAGATGTTTTTTTATCCAGTCTCTGACGTCACCACCACTCGGTGGTTTTGGTGGTGTTGGTGTTCCTCCACCACCAGTCAGCGATACGACCATGGTCGATATGATGAAGCCAAATGCTGTCAGAACGCTGACAATGGTGATGCCTTGCTCTCGGTACAATATTCGGATCCTGTCGGCCAACGTGGGTATCCTCGCTCAGTACTGATCGATGGTTCCCCGCGATACGGCTGATCTGAGATCGGCTGTTCTCGATTCGAGGAAGCAGATTCCAATCGGGTCTGTCTCTCATCTTGTAAATTACGTAGTCGTTCTGTGATACTACGCTTCATATCATCTTCAGTTTCGGTGAGTTTGTTTTTTTCATTTGCGGTGTGCTCGTCGAGTTTGTTCAGTTTATCCATATTGTTCACGAGTTCTCTACGTACATGTTTCAAGGTTTCATCTAAACCATACACTTCCCTCATTGGAAATTTAAAACCAGGTAACGGTTTGTCCCAGTATGTGCCCAACAGTTTTTCAATGCTGTCCGACGCTTCTGTAGCATGCTGTGTCATGTCACCACAACTACTGAGTTCGGACCTGGTAGCTTGCAGATCTTGAACTACCTTCGGAGAAATCTTAGGTTTTGTACCACCATAATCCTGCATGTTTAGTTTATTACGGATAAATTCGGTACCATGGCGACTGGTTAACGTTGACATGGCAAGTAGTTTTCTAGTGCGCATGTTCATGCGGGTTATCCTTAAGGTGTAGAATGCCCTTATCATCTATGGTAAACTTCGAATAGTCTTTGTACTGAGGCTTGACGTAGTTTCTATCGTTTTTAACGATAATAATAATCGTCTACTGTTGTTTTAAGTAGTTGGCTGCTCAACGATGAGTTAGTAAACGAAATGTCTTCATCGTAATCAACATCAGCAGAGGCCATAGATCCAAAATCATCCATCGGAATATCGTCCATATTTTTGAAATTATATTATATAAATATAAATATATAACAATGTCATTTGGTAGAAAACTAAATCCTTTTCGAAGATTAAGAGAACCACTAGGCGTCAAAGCCGTGCTTAGTCGGAGACTATTACAAACAACTCCAGCAAGATAGACCAGAACCAAGTACTGTTGGTTAGATTCCCCAACTTGGGGGAGAACGACGTCATAGTACCAGGTACGGTACGATAGGGAGAACGCACCAACGACGTATACCAGGGAATCAGTAAATTGACTAGGTTATGTATCGGGTACGCCTTCACACAAAACGAGACAGCCAAATTATCGAATAGTGAAAAAGCCATCGCCGAAGCGTATGGAAACACGTTCTGTATCCCGCTAGATTTTGAGTTGCTAACGGGGCACACACCATTTTACCAAGCCTCATTAGGTGACAGGTTGGAATATGAACTCACGTTCAATGATTACAGCAAAGTCGTGTATACGCTGAACGGTGAAGAGGGTAGTTACGAGATCGATAACATCTCGTTGGAGTTCGACATGGTGACTAATCCTGATCTCGCCCGGCAGATTCGAAATCAGCAGTCTGGACCATCCTGTAAGATAGGATACTGCGACATAGTATGATATTACGTGACAAGAGTGACACGGCATGGAATATCAACATGAACGTGCTGGCGCGATCGATGAAAGGTATATTAATCATACCCGTGGAGGAATACGATCCATTTGAAAGAGACAGCGAGAAATTGTTCAACCCAGGGATCACCAAAGTGGAAGTGACCATAGAGGGAGTGCCTAATCAGCTATTTAGGCATGGAATGAAGGCATATCAGCAGTGGGATGAAATAATGAAGCTACCGGCTGTCAAACGAAACTCAATAGTCAACAACGTAGTAAATGACCTGGATCTATCCTCCGTGCATATCGCGGATTAACTTACCACAAAGTACGCGTTCTGGTTGGATATAAGATCGACAGATGACGACACTCTTCACGGTAGTGGTCGTCGAATCGACAACGGAAGCGAGGGTATAACCATTTAAATAATGAAAAAGGCTCAACCAACTGGTAAATTAAAATCATATTTATATGTAATTATGGACGCGCAACTTCATATAGAGAATGGGAGATTTGTGCAAGCCATCTATAAATTTACAACGAGATCCGCACTGCTCATTAATATAATATGTGGGCAGACGGGTTGTGGTAAGACAGTTTTCGTACTGGATTTGTTGGAGGGGTACTATAAAGACGTATTTGACAATATCATTATCTTATGTCCTACTATAAATATGAACAAGACTTACAAGGATAGATCTTGGGTGATGAAGGGTCCCAATGTATATAAAATCGATCCGGGAACACACCTGCAGGACTATTTGAAAGTTTATCACAACAAATTTAAAGGGAAGCCGACGCTATTCATCCTGGATGACTGCAGCGCTAATATAGAGATAACGAAAAAGAGAGATATGCTGTCCTACCTAGCGTTTTCAGGTCGACACGCAGAACATAGCGTCTGGGTGATGACACAAAAATTCAACTCTGTGTTAAAGGATTTACGTCAACAGACGCTATGGGTAGCTCTATTTCACTGCAAGGACAGGGATTCGTTCGAGGAATGCTTGAGAGAGAACGTTGTGATGAGTAAACTAGAAACAGCTCGCCAAAACTAAACATGCTAAGCACGTGTTGAAAACCGACCAACCAGTGGATTACCAAGTAATAGTTTAGTAATTTTTAGTAAATTTTAGTAATGTTTTAGTAATTTTTAAAAAATTAGTAAATTTTAGTAATGTTTTAGTAATTTTTAGTAAATTTTAGTAGTGCTTTAGTGATTTTCGTAAGTTTTAGTATAAATGTCGGTTTTTGAAGTTATAGTCGTGTGTAACCTAACCATTATCCCTCTGTATTTAGTGTGGGTTGGTTATTATTTAAAAAAAAATAAAACTAGATTTCTATATTATAAAATGCATTGTGATGAATTACTAGAACAGATATTAGTTTCAGATGAACAAAAGGACGATAAGCAGCGAGAAAGACTGGTAACATTAGTTGTGGGTGGTAAGGCAAAACAATATTTAGGAGATAATATTACTGCTGATAAAATTTAGAAAATGTCAGATGAGGAAATAAATAAATTATACGCCAGGTATGAGTCACACCTGTGGTCTGAGATGACATAAGTTATAGGTTCTACTATTACCCAGATTTACACAGGTATAGCGTCTTTATTTTTACCCATCCCACCGGAACGTCGACTCTATTTGTGGGAGGACCTAGAGAAAGACCCGTTTATTGAACACGCCTTGAGCTCTATCAGCTGCGTGTTGTACCACAAATACGGGATGTTTTTAGCCCCGGTGACGGCGGCGATTATCACAGCAAAGCATTGCCAATTTAAAGTGGAAAAAAAATAAAAATAATAATATACAAGATGGATACTACCCAGAAATTAATAACCAAGATTCCAGAGGAGGAAACACCTAGTTTACCGTAGGTGGTGTAGTAGCCACTGCTGTTGTTTCATTATTTATGTTATTTAAACCAAAACAAACACAACCACAACCATCATCAACACCCCCAGAGGATATCAACCCTCATATTATGTTATAATTAAAATTATATTTCCATTAATATATATTATGTCTGAGTGAAAAACATTCGTTAACGATGCATACCACGCCTTAGTGGTTTCCGGATTAGCAGTAGGATACACTCGGTTGACTAAAATGATTATAAAACAACCGACTATAAAACTCGACTTCGACCTGCAGGATATTGCTATGCTTACTATGAATATTGGTATGGCGATGGCCACCAAGGACGTTCTGATAAAACAAGGTATTATACCTGAAAATATTTTAAAGTAATATATATAATATGGCCAATATAGCAATGATGGTTGGTGGAGCTCTTGTGAATGCCCTAGCATTTCCGGGAGTAATTATCTATTTTCTAAATTACGAGAGTCAAACGCGGCTGAGGTAGAAGCGAAGAGAAAAACGACACGATATAGCTGAAGAAAAACTGCAGACCGCATTGCAGGCTGAATGTCACGCCTAGAGACGCATGAAGAGATTAGATTTTATCAATAATCAACTACAACGCGAAAATCATTCTGTTAGAACTTTCAAAGGACGTCGACGAAGCTATGAAAGAATACTACGTGCTAACAGGTAAACAACTAGAACCATTAGGCAATGCACCAACGATTTCTCAGTATTACACTCCTTCCGATGGGCAAAAAGATCGTGAGTTGGTATTCGTTGCACTGGGTTTAGCATCGACAGTGTTAATTGTGAAACAATTAGACTAATTACACAAATTATTATATAAAAAATGAGATCCGCACCATATCTTTGTCAATGGGTTCTTATGGGGTAATAGAAGCCGCATTGAGGGTTATTGTTGTTTTCACCGTAAAGGTTATACTAACTATACGTGTTCGGTGTGTGGTATAGGAGTTAAAGGTCATTACCGATTATGTAAAGCACATGGCGCGGATAAATTACGATTTAAACTTATCTATGATAAGAAAAAAGACTACATCTTCGAAGTTAAACGTTTGTTAAAGATAATGGTATAAGTATATATTTTTTTTTATCACTGTGGTATGATTTGTAACTCCTCACGTACGAATCCTCTACGTGGTCCGTCTTTCAAGAAGTGTAGGTTAGGTTCCCCGTCTTTGATATCCACTCGATTGATATTTTCATAGACCATACAGGATCTGTAGCACGTTTACGGGTGTCTCCCTCGTATTCACCTGGTTGATATAAATATCTAACAAGCGCGTCCTGGATTTTTTTCCTTTTACGACGTAAGTGCTGCTGCCTCTGATACAAATGATTTCATACGGATTGCTTCGACTGGTCTCTTATCAAGCAGTCTTGTTATTTCATGATTCATGAAGTCAACCACCCGTGGAAGTCGTTCTACCCATTCAGTGTTTCTGTTATTAGGATCCGCTAAATCACGTGAATATTGGTGTGAAAACAAACGTTCAGCTATGGAGCTTTGAATCTATAGCTTGACTTCGATGGCTCCCACCTCACCGCCTAACTTCACGTTATGCTTGTTTAGAAGTTTCGACACGGATCCGGCGAATTCCGGCCTGGATCGACTTGCAATAAATCAGGCCATGTAAGCCGACTACGCTTGTATATTCGCTTAAACGCTTGTGCTACTTTTGATCCCAGTCTTCAGCGGTTAATGGTTCAGCTTCCTTGTAGCGCTGGCTATGTCTACAACTGTCAGGGCATACTTATAGGCTTTTACCTTTCACCCTGTCGTGTGGAAGAAACAACAGGTCGGCCTGGAGAACTTGATTAGGTGTATGTATGCGAATCGACCTCCTCGGTATATATTTTTGGTGCGGTAAGTATATTTATATATAGCTTGTTTTGTAACCAGGCTTTGGCTTTTTTTCTTCCGAAAAACGTAGCGGCTTTAGATAATTTTGTAATAGCGTCTACCCCTTTCCAATATCCTCGCGGGTTGTAGTAAATTTTCTCCATTATATATATACATTTTAAAAAATTTATGACCGTAAGCAAAGGTTTTGACATGATCTGAAGCTATCCATCGTTTTGTATCCATTGGTGATAGAGACGTTTTATTTATAGTCATCCCGTATATCTGGTGCCCGTCACTACGAAGTATGTTCATCTGGTGTTTGAACGTTTTCTACTCGAACAGGGTCTGTTTGTAGAGGGTATGATTATTATGTCGTTTCACCACATTCTTTTTCACACCTTTAGCCTTTCTTATTTCAGCGTCGTCTGCTTTTTTGATAGAATACATCTTAGGTCTCAATCAGACCTATTCGGTTATTGGTGTGCCAGCACATTCTTCCTTCATCTTTCCTAGCACCTTTTTGTTGATTTGGCTATGCATGGGGTGGTGTTTTGGGTAATTGCTGGTATCGTATAGGTGTATATTGTTTTTCATGTCCTCGTACACGTCCTCGGTTTGAATTTCCATGAGTAATGAATCCGTATCCGTGTACAACACCTCACACCCTTCACCGTATTGTTTCTTGAGCTCGTTATAGTAGAAGTCATACATGAGAGATGTTTGGATAGGTCTAGAATGCTCATACCAACATAAACCGGTCGATTAAGCTATAATGTGGCTCTTTTTTCATATGTATGCGGCTGCCAAGTCATCATCGAATATAATGCTTCTATTGCACGCCGGGCTGGATATCAATTTCCTGAGTTTGTTTTCTCACTTTCGACTGGACTAGCTTCATCGCTAACGCTTCCGTGAAATTCTCCATCGCTTTGCCAAATACAGAGTTGTTCATGAGTTTGTAAAGGTTTTCTCGAAGTCGCTGGTGGCTATCTTCACGTAAATTCGTGTTCATTCTGATGTATGGTTCCATCCACTGGCTTTGATTGAATTTTAGCACCCTGTGTATTTTAGTTAGCTTCATAACCCAGCCAGCGACAGATATAGTTGTAAATTGCGATAGTGCATGATGTACTTGGTTTTATTCATCAAGTTAGGGTACCAGTTTTTCAACGTTTACCACCGGCCCTGTAGGACCCAGCAAATTTCGTTGGTAGTCAGACATCCATTCCATATTCACCTTCAAACGCTCTGGGGCAGGGATAACTGTTGTGTGAGGGTGTGTAAATGTCTGGATATTCTAAATCCACTTCGAGTATATAACCCTTTGTTCGAATCCACTGCGATGGTCATAACATCATCGATCTCAGATGTCCACTCGAAACCACAGGTAGGTAGATACTGGCTCATGGCCCAGCCGCATTGCGGTTGTTTGCATCTAGACAGAGTAGATAGTTTGTAGGTTTTAGGGTTGTAGCCTTTCACATACTCTTTGTTAGCTTTGGCATAACGTTTTGATACCATAGAAATACCACCGCGTAACCCTTTCTCTATAAATAGATGCATATCGTAATCGGTAAATAATTCTAATTTCACAATCGGTTTTCTTCAGTAGGGCATCCCACGAGAGCCCAGGACTTGAATAATACCATGCCGGGTCCAACCTTATTGCTTCGAACACGTTTTTTCTGAATATCTCTCAATACATCAGCCAGCAATACAACATGTCTGTTTTCAAATACAAATCGTGGTAATCACCTAAATTCTGACAACCCAGTTTTTCCCACGAGTTCGTAATCGTCTTGTGTGATAGACGCGTCAGACAGCATGCTATAGAAGCCATCAATGGGAGGTAACTGTGTCTCATTAAACTTAGACCAGTCATCCATATATTCATACGGGTAGATATCCTTACGTGAGCAGCAGGCACGAAGCCTCTTCGGTGTAGCGATTAGTTACAGCTAAGTCGCTCGGGTTATTAGCCTTGACCAAGCTGTCTAGAGACGACAACAGAAACTGAACACTATTTATGAATCTCAACCCATTTAGCTTAAAAGGATATATATCTTTCCATATTGTTTGGGATACAGGATATGTTGTCTTTTACCTTTGAAATAGCTTGCATAATCAAGTGTGAATCATACCCGCCAAGATTGTGAAACACCACTGGCATATGAATAAGTTTATGATTTATTCTTAGCTTCGGTTACATTCATTGTGAGCCGCACCTCTGTATTTACCAGTAATGTGACAGTGATCTCTAACTGAATCACCTTTCAGATGTTTACAGCACACGTGACAATGTGTGCTTTTGTTGTGGGCTTCCCGGTCTGCTTGGGTCATACGCATTGGTGTTTTGTTGCATAGTTTTTTAATAATCATTTTCTCTTCATGTTGTAAACACTTTAGAAATTCTTCAGCCGCGTCTGGTCCTCTATAAATAACGGGAGGGTTAGTTTAACCATCACAACGAACGACCATATACCCGAACCCACACGCCAGTGTCTTTGTACTTTTTGTGTGAAACTTTGATTAGTGGATTGAGCTACTGTATCTATTGGTTTAATGATAGCTTCGAAGTCAGCATAGATAATATATGGTACTGGCATTTGATTTTTGTGGTTGATACATTTCAAGATGTTGTTTTTTTCTCTTGGCATATCTATTCGTACGGCTGTCTCCCCTACACCTAGGCAATCAACCCTGTGCGAATCTAGCAGATCAGCCCTAGAAAACCCGTGAAGGCACCTTTCACAAAAAGTGTTTCTTTTCCTGTGTTTTGATTGATTGTACAACAGTCGGCTGAAATTCTTTATCCATGTGTAGTGATATTTTTCACCTTGTTGGATCATAGTGTATTGATCATTTTACGACAATCCTTATACAATAGAGGACTTATCTTGTGTACTATTACGTTTTTACCTTCGTGTCCGAAACGATTATGGCTAAGTCTTGATTCTGTTGTTCTATTTTTGGATCTGAGAGATGGGGGTGGGTTCGTCTATACCTTCCCAATTGATCCCGTCATCTTCTGGATAACTGGAAAGTCTATCGGAATGTTTTTCAACTGGAAATTTAGCAGATCTTATCGCTATCCTCATACAATTGTTGTCTCGGTTTTTAACGTTAACCATAGCTTGTTTTTTCTTGAAATACTCAGACAGGGGTAAGTACGATCCACCTTTCAACGGTATATAGTTTGCTATATCCAGGTAGACCATGTTAATCTTGTCAACAACCCAACCAGAACCCATATTAGTCTAACGTTCTAGTGTTTCTCGCATTTTTTCTAATGATCTGTCTATAGAAGAGTTGATAATGTCTGGTTGCGTTGTAACTTCTTGATTACGTCTGAAGTAAACATTGGTGTATTCAGTTGTTTTATTCGACTGTTGTTTCTCTAGTGTCATGTTTAACGTGAGTTGAAATTTAATACCTCTTAAATCTTTCAGTTCTTCGTTTACTTTGTCAAATACCAATGGTTTTGTATCTTCAACATCTTTATTTCTTTGAACTTCCATCTTCCAACCTCAAATATTTACCTACAGCATGCTCAGTAGGCGTGAATTGTAATTCTATAGGTTTTTGTTCTTTCAGTAATTCAATTTAACTTAGATTTCCTCATATGAGAATAACCTCGCATTCCACGTTCACGAGCTTGCTTTGTTAGTTCTTTCACAGTAAGTGTTTTTTGATGCTTAAAACCTAATAAATCTACTAATTCATGTTTTCTCATACGAGAATAACCTCGAAGTCCACGGTCTCGTGCTTGCTTTTTCAATTCATGTACTGTAAACATATCATAAAGTTACAAACACAGTGTTGATATTATATGTGAAAACAATTCTCTAAATAGACAAACATCCTTCATGTAAGCTAAACATCAGATGATGTAATAGATATAGTATTGTGTAATCTAACTCAGTAACATACACCTTCATACATCGAGGGACTTGATACCCTTTGCTTCATGAAATGTGACACTCTCATGGTTAGAAAGACATAAACACAGTCTTCCTCTGGAAAACTATTTTACAGGTAGATAAAAGGGTTATAGGTTTACAAATTAATAGGATACTTATTGATTCCATGCCTTGTAATCTTATAGTCTTCCTCTTTCGAGTAAGACTATAGCTACTTTTACAGGTGAGGTGAAAAGTAGTTATGTTATGGAATAGATACTTATTGATTACTTGCCTTATATAGGATGACTATATACACCATAGTCTTACCTTCGAGTAGACTATGGATACTTTTTACAGGAGATAAAAAGCATTTGTGTTATGGGTTTATGGTCCTTGCACCACACTAGTCTTTCGAGTAAGACTATGGTTACTTTTTACAGGGAGATGAAAGAAGTTGTGTTATGGATTTACAAATTAATATGAGTTAGAAGAGATCCTTATTGATTCCTTGCCTTATATAGGCTGGTCCCTGTACCCCCATTGTTTATATTACTGACGTCAGCATACAGAGAATTGCCATGCAGGAAATTGATCAATCAATCAACAAATATTCCCGAAAATACAAGGATGGCAAATTCTGTTTTTAATCAGCAGGTGATATTTTGTCATGTAATATTTGATTGTATGTGGAGGGATTTGATTTGATTAGAGCACAAAGTACCAGAAAAAAATATAGAGAGAGTTAAGATATGAGATGAGATAAACTGTATTGTCCCACAAGGGAAATTTGTCTTGCATTCAAAGAGCCAATACAAGCTTATAAGAACAAATAATTTAAAGTATATATATACAATGTCAAGCTTATCAGACTATAATGATGAATCATAACATAATCAAAGTACATGATATAATAATCACTCGTGCCTCATCATAGATTTCACTATTACAATTTTGGGGAAGATTTCGAAAGTTTCGTACTGTATGGACAAATGATTTTGAAGTTCTATTAGTTTTGTAATACATGATTTTGAAAACGGCGGCCAGAAGGCAGAAATTCATAACATTCATTTAAAAAGCGTGATGAATCCGACTGAATGGCCAGATGTTTCTTCTTAACTTTTGACTCATACCGAAAAGGTATAGGTTCGAAATTGAAGCCGCAATTTTGCTGGATATGTTTAAACAATTTTGTCAAGTTTGTTTTCTGTGCAAGAGGAAGATTGCCATACCAGGCATGAAAGCAGAAAGTTAAAATACTATTAATGGATGTTTGGTATAGTAATTTTAGATATAAGTGCCTCTTTAAATGATGGCACTTTTCAAGCAGAAAGAAAGCCTCTCCTGTTGTGCTTTCCTATGTACACGATGTGAATTTGATTTCCATGAAGGTTTACTATCAATGATAGATACCCAGATATTTATATACTCTTCTACTGTTTCTACTTCCTGTCCATCCATACACAAACAGGTTCCAATGTGCTTTGTTTTTAGCTTCGGAAGTCAATTATCATTTCCCTTTGTTTTGTTTTATGTTCAGGAGAGGAAATTGTCTTGCATCATGAAGTAAACGCATCAATATTTTTCCTATACTCTTAATTCGATTGATCTAATAAACCCAACCAAAGCGGCATCATAAGCAATTTTGTTTTGTCTATCTATCTATCTGCTCCAACTGTCTGTCTGTTCATCTGTAATATATAACGACTACTTCACTTTAGTAGAAGTTACCTATATTATCCTTTATGAATACATTATGAATAATATAGAGATTTATGACACAACTTTATGGATGATCAAACTTCTTTATTTCAACAGTGGCGATGTTTCGGTAAGAACCTCTACCCATCTCTAAGTCCCAGCTGATCATAACAACCACAGAGACATTTCTTTCTTTATGTCTTGGTGCGTGTGTGTGAGAGAGAGAGAGAGAGAGAGAGAGAGAGAGAGAGAGAGAGAGAGAGAGAGAGAGAGAGAGAGAGAGAGAGAGAGAGAGAGAGAGAGAGTAATATGGGGAATGGTGGAGAATCGGGTTCTGAGAACATGGGAGAGAGAGGAGGCAGATTGTCAGGTAGGAGATGCCTACTCTCCTACACACGGATAAAAATGTAGGACCTTGTACACATGGAGGCGTTTCTGTTGTAGCAGATGATGATGGTGGAGAGTTCACAGTTAAGACACTGATTAGAAGTGGGAAGGGGAGGATGTTTAAAAGATTTCACTTTTCAACAATAACTGGGAGCTGAACAGGTAGAATGGAAGATTTGTCAAAGACCGGACGGATGACAGGGACACAGACAGTGGGGATGTACCCCAGTAGACCGCGAGAACAGCATAGTGATGGAGACACGTCATCAGACGCTGAACATATGGAACCTGTAGGTATTACTTTTGTGCAGCCCACAAGGAGCTAGTGAAGGAGCCGGCATGGAGTGGGTGCAGAAAACAGGGATGTGTTATGAAGAGAGTGGCGGATCTAGTGATGACACAGACAAAGGAAGAAGGGGATGGGATACAAGACATGTCACAACTTGGAAGCAGGTGCTGTAGCGGTTTAAATTCCAGACTGTTCGTCAACAGTCATATCAGCTAGTAGGTAAAGGTATGTGTGTCTTAAGGAAATACTCAGTAGCAAGTGACACACTTTCTTTGATGCAACACCAGTCACGCCTAAATGAATGCGTTATAGTGAAGTATGGCAGGACTGTATTTACCTTTCCATTATAACAAGCTGTATTATGCTGGCGATGAATCTCAGTTGAACCTGAGCTGAGTGTCGTGCAATCATCAAGCTGCTGTAATATTTTACTACCACGTTACACTATAAACCTACTGACAGTTATCCTGCTATGTTGTACATATCTTTGTGCAACATTCTGAGAGGTAATATTTTTACAACTGACATTTGCTGAGAGAGGTTAGACGTGCTAGGGTTGAATCGTAATACGAGTTCGTCAATGCGTTAACAGAAATTGTGGCGAAAACAATCCATGAATACGCATTTGATAAAGATAATTGTACTGTTTCAGCGGTAGATTGTGCCAAACGTAAAACCGCTGTGTCCTGTGAACCATTGTTATTTTTACCGTGTCGTTGCGTTATTTCGTACAATTCAGGCAGGAGTTATAGACATCCGTGGCTCTATTAGCTGGCTACTTAGGTTTTGAAAGCCCTGTGGTAACAGGAAACACAGTCAGAAATATGAACAGCCATGAATTATGAATACCCATATGAGGAACAAGCTTATAAACGCGCCACTTAGGTTTAGCTACAAAACGAAACAAGGAATATTTCGACAAAACATACTGGTTACCGTTACTCTACTGTGGTGAGTGCTGAGTGGTGGTGGTGGTAAAACCAGATTGCCTGACCGAACGTTACAATCATGATTGCACAAACTTAAACCATATATAGTGCGTGTGCATTATGCCATTTTAACAAATGTCGCATTCATATGTCATTGTTCGTGCTATGTTATTGACTGTCTGTTTCGTAGACACGCTCGCCGCACAACACATGTTGGGATGTTGGTCAGCCAGCACAGGGAGATTATAACATCAGCACGCAGCAACAACAACAGCAACTCCAACCAGGGTCAGGTGGTGATGGTGATGGTGATGGTGATGGTGATGGTGATGGTGATGATGATGGAAGAACAGATCAGGGCATTGACCTGTCCACAAGCATAACTTGTGTAGTAGTTCCGGAAAACAAGTCCACAGGTCCTGGGAACATCAGCCCCTGACACCACCGTCAACATCGTCTCTTTCTGGCCCCAAATACCAGGATCACTTGTATCACAGAAACATCCTCGGGGCTGCCTGAAGTACCAATGACTGGGGACTCTACTGAGGTGGTGGGTGGTTTACCTTATATGCTGGATCTCTTTTAGATGGGGATAAACTATCATCTTATCTCACCAACCATTAGAATCCTACTTCTTTAGCAGATAAGATCATATCACTAACATTTACTCAATACCTCACGTTTTGTCTATTCCCAGTATCTCCTACTTCTTTAGGTATAGCATATGTCTAGCTTTGAAGCTGTGGTATCAATGTCGCCAGTGTTGCGGTGAGTGTCAATAAACATACACAGCCTCCATGGAAGCTTGTTTGACTCAGCAGCACAAGTCTTTTGTCGCTTTCGTAAGTGTTCAGTGATATCGAAGCAATTAATGAACAAACGTAACTTGGCACAGTCGCCTTCTTCAAAATATATGGTTGAAGTTATCTCTGTTTTTCAGAATCAATACTAGTGCTATTGAGTTCAAATATGGAACAAATCTGTAAACCTTCCAGTCATATGGTTCTGCTGGCAGCAGTTTTGTAACCCGTGAATGTCCGGGTTAGAGAATGATGGCCTTCAGTAACCTATGCTTGTCGTAAGAGGCGACCAACGGGATCGGGTGGTCAGCTCACTGACTTGCTGACACCTGTAATCGGTTCCCACCAGCAGATCATTACCATGCTGTTGATCACTGGATTGTCTAGTCCAGACTCGATTATTAACAGACCGCCGCCATATAGCTGGCGGCGTAAAACTAAACTCACTCACTACCACAGCAGTTTTCGAGACGACAGTAAATATGTGTGAATGTCAAATTTCATGCAAAGTGCTTACTTAGGTTATTCTTAAATAATTTAACTTTTCAAATAATTTTTATCTAATGCAATTTTTACTCGTAGCTAAAGTTTCGGCATATTGAACCTTCAATGGAGTATGACTTCTGGTTGCAGTCAAACATGCAACTTTTTCAAACTAGTGTTTTGTCTGCAGATGCTATAACCTGTTTCTAAATCACCAGCAGGAAACTAAGTTCAACATGGGAACATATCTATGTAAGATTCAGTCATGTGGTTTCTGTTACAGCCTGAAAAATCCTTATACAAGGCCATATGACTTTGGTACGTGACAGTGAAGGGGCAAGAATCTGAACATTGGCGGAACTCAGAATGTCGGTACAACCTGACCAACAAAGAAGAAGAAGAAACCACTGACTGGCAGCACAGAAGATCAGGAGTGAGTTATTTGACAAACTTATTTTCACAATACCTGTCCATATGGTAAGTAAATGTACAAACCGGACTGATATAATCTGAGTACACACCTGTAAAGGAAGTACACATAGATATGCTAAAGTCCATTCAAAAGATTTAACCCCAAGATCCAAATTTCAGCAAAACCCATGCTTGTCTCACCCGTGAAGATCTGCTAGAACTGGCCTCAGTGCAACCTACGCTTGTTCCCCCGTGAAGATCCGTGTTAGACCTGTTCTTCAGTAACCCATGCTTGTCTCCCCCGTGAAGATCCGGTGTTAGACCTGTTCTTCAGCAACCCATGCTTGTCTCACCCATGGCACCAAATAGGAACTGGTCTTCAGCAACCCATGCTTGTTTCCCCGTGAAGATCCAAGAACTGGTCTTCAGCAACCCATGCCTGTCCACCCAGCGAAGATGTGGGTTTGAACTTACCAAAACCATCTCTGACCCTCGTGAAGATAAGCTGGTCTTCAGTAACCCATGCTTGTCTCACCCATGGAAGTCCGTGTTAGAACTGGTCTTCAGCAACCCATGCTTGTCTCACTCCATGGAAGATCCGGGTTAACTGGTCTTCGCAACCCGTGCTTGTTTCCCGTGAAGATTCCAAGTTGAACTGGCTTTCAGCAACCCATGCTTGTCTCACCCATGAAGATCCGTGTTAGAACTGGTCTTCAGCAACCCATGCTTGTCTCATAATTCTGTGAAGATCTTGCTAGAACTGGTCTTCAGCAACCCATGCTGCTTGTTCTTGAACATCCGGGTTAGAACTGGTTCAACAACCCATGCTTGTCTCCCCGTGAAGATCTTTAGAACTGGTCTTCTGCAAAGCAAATTCGCGCTTGTCTTTTAAATGGCGACTGATGAGATGGTCGTAGCCTGCCAACATGGTTGATGAATGTCATGGCCTCCCACTATTTTAGATGTAGAATACTTCTGATATCACTCATAGTTGTTCTCGCTAAGTCACGTACGTAGTATATAATTGCGTTATTCTAAGTATACTTTCTTGTCTAAATGCATCTCTGGCGATCACCCGAACAGCTTCTGGCATCAAACTTAACAGTAAAAAGAGTTATTTAGTGAGCCTTTAGAATTAAAGGTGCAACTGACAACACTTGCCAGTGTAAAAGAGGTATGATGTTTAAAATATATTCAGTTACTAAAACGGCAGAAAAGGTTTACCTCAACATTATTCAGAAAACACCCGATCAAACAATAGCCTGTCTGTGGAAGTGTGTGTGGAAACAGTATCTTGTCAGTTCATCCTCATCGCTTCACATCTTAGTGACAAGATGAATAACAGATCCAAAGGCCAAGGAGTAAGACAAATGTCCAAAGTACTGGTAATGATCAAAAGTCAATAAGAACAGCGCACCTGGCATGCAAATTTGCCGCCAGCACAAGAGGGGTACAGCTGCTATCGTTTACAATGTCTGTAGCGAGTGTGTCCACCTTGTGCATTGATGCAGGCCTTGTACTATTGCCTCACTGAGATCACTCCAACGTCCATGAGAGTCATTCCGAGAAGGTGTTGCTCGACGATCTGTATGGCGCTGTGAACGTCGCTCCATTTCATCCCAGGCGTGTTCAGTGGGGAACAAATTAGTGGATCTTGCTGACAACATTTAACACTGCTCTGATTAGACACTGCTAGACAACTCAAGCAGCATAAGCTTAACCGTCATCAGTCTGTTCACCTTTTGCACGGAGGCCATAGGCACGTTATTCTCACTAAACTGTTATCACAGATGCCTTCTATTGCTGGGTATCGGTACAAACTAAAATGGTTGCTGGCTGGGTCCCGTGTCGACGCACGGTTCAACGTCATCAGTCTTGCACATGGGGGCGGCTTTTCTGGGGCAGCTCCACAGCTTGATTGTTTTGCTGAAAAATATCGCCATAATATAGCAAATGAGTATTTCCTTGTTGAATAGACGAGCAACGTCACGCTGCTCTATCTATTACTTCCATCTGTCACTGTCCCTGAGGCGACTTTGCTGATATTCTTAATTTTGATGGGTGATCTGAGTGATTATTGGACACGTCTTGTTACTGGCATTGCCTAGCACAACATCGGATTTGTGCTTGCCTTTTATGCAATCTTTACATCTTCTGTTATTTCAACAGATTCGAAATTTGGGTAATGTCTTTTAAGAGCCTTAACACAATTCTTCAGTAACTTTTGTATAGGGCAGTAGTGGCCCAGTGATTAAAACATATGCTTGTCCCGCCGAAGACACGGTCTCGACTTTTCTGAGTAAGATGTTTAAATCTTAAGTTTGTTAACTGTTGCAAATATTTCATTCAGAATTGTTTTAAATCTGCCTTGTGTCCACAGAGGACGGCATCCAGAATGCAGCCATGGACAAAAGACACAGTGGAGACAGACGCCCTCAAGAAAGTGAAAGAGAAGCTGACAGAGGAGCACATGGCATACCAAAGGAAGACCAGGAGAGGGAAGTCCAACAGCCTACATGCTGGCTCTCAAAACCTAGATAGTCAGGGGAGACAAGTATACCAAGCGGAGTCGCTGACGAATACAAGGAGGCTATAATGGCCTGCAAGAACCCTGTAATTATGTTAGATGACATATTATTCGGTGATCTGGAATTCGATGCAGCCGAGTGGGCAAGTGGAGACCACGTTTACGACCTATAGGTGGATGTTAAACATCCTGACACATATGCAGAAAAAAGATGTTTTGGGCATTTCACCAAAAGGAGAGAAGGTTTCAGAGATGAAAAGTTGATCAAAACAGGAGCAAACGAGAAACTATCATTATCCTCGTAGGTCGTGACTATGTGCTGAAATCCTCATTGGCAGACTTTGAAGGATGGCAGATTACATTTCCATCCCAATATGTGCGGAAGTTTGTTTCCTTATGAGCGAAGGAAGATATGGCGTGTTCATGCTGAAGCAAAAACATAGAGCACGAAGAGTCAACTGTGTCTCGGATATGTGAGGCAGACTGTCCACACGGCTTCCCCGCGTCTGTTGTAAAATGTTTGTCGCAGATATGAAAAGGATTGACTCACTTTCAAATGCAAATGTTTTTGAAGCGCCACTGTGATTTCTCAGCAAAACTTTGAATAAACATTTGACAGATAAGATAAAGCGTTCAATGTCGCGCATTAAAAGAGATGGAAAGATAGTGGACAAGAAATGGAGGAGACATGTTCTGGTTATGAATACATAGCAGCCGTTTATACGTGGCCGGATCTTACCAAGAAGGAAGATGACACCTTACCGTTTGATCATCCGTCTATATATGACAGTGTTTCCTTTATTCTCAGTACAAAACAACCAAAGCTGTCATTGAAAATAGCTTGTCCTTTATAAGTCAGCGACTTGCCTTATCGTGCGAAAAGAGAAAACGTTGCTGGTGAGATAGATCTGCTAAAACGTCTCATGGACTTATGCTAAACTTTCGCCAGAAGACGGTGGCGAAATGCAAATATATAAATTTGTTGCATGTTTTATCACACCAGTCACTTTGGTTATTCGACTTGTCGACTTGCTAATGGACTGCCTGACCCAGTCGTTACGCGTGCATCTGATATTGTGAAACTAATCCGATAACGCTCGCCCGGCTTTGTGAATTACTTTCCGTTAAACAAGTCACATCATCTCATCAAATATAGCGATGGAGACAGAAAACATCCATTCACCCAGAGTGAAGGAAGGGACATTTTACTGGGTGTGCACGACCGCGTACGCGTATACTGAAATACCAGTGGACGCATGAAACTTGATGCGCCGCTAAGCATACGGTTGGTTGAAACACGCCGCTTATGTTGGCAGCAGAAACCAGGCAGCGGAGCCGTCAATCAGATCTGTCTCAGACCCCGACCACCGTGCAAGAGACATTCAAGGCCAAACTTTTAGTTATCTTTGTGACAGGCCTTACATCATTGTACGCTTATCAACAAGGAGCGGGAAGTTAATCAGTATCATGGATTCTCCCAGTGCAGCACTGTCATGGTGAATGGTCAAGTAGAGGTTGTAGAACCGTTGGTTAACAGAGGCATGCCATATAGCTAACCAGCACGGTCTTACGCTGTATGTTCGAACGCTGAAATCGATGGTCGCCATTTATTAGACAGAGGAGCAGTGGCTGACGGCAGTGCTGTTTGCAATCCCAGGAGGTCGGGAACAGACATATAGAGCTTCGCTGTTTGAGAAGCGCGCTACTGTTGATATGATGTCACCCGATGGAAGAACTCCTCTATCATGTTTTGAAGAAACCCAGCAGCTGGCCCCCGCCTAAGGAAGAAAGGAGCAAGTGTCAACCAAGCTCAAATGTTACAGGCATCACGCCACTCATATAGCAACAGTACGGGATCCCGTAGACCAGCTCATATGTTACTGAAGGCGGAGCTGATGTTCGCCGTACAGACAATACAGATGACACGCCACTCATACAGCAGCAGAACGGGGATCTACAGAGGTGTTGATTTGTTACTGAAGGCTGGAGCTGATGTTAATGTACAGAATAATACAGATGAAACGCCACCATGGCAGCAGAACGGGGATCTACAGAGGTTGATTTGTTACTGAAGGCTGAGCCGATGTTAATGTACAGAAAATACACAGATAATAATGGCGCCTACAGAGCAGCAAGACGGGGATCTACAGAGTGTGCTGATGCGTTAGTGAAGGCTGGAGCTGATGTTTACAGAATAATACAGATGACACGCCACTTCATGCAGCAACAGAGTTTTGAATTCATATGCGTTGATGTGTTAGTGAAGCTGGAGCCGATGTTAATGTACAGAATAATGCAGGTGACACACCACTTCACATGCAAGCGCAATATGGGAATCTGGTTGAGCGTTGACGTATAAGGAAGGCTGGAGCCATGCTAATGTACAGAATAATATACAGGTATCACACCACTTCATATAGCAGCAGGACGGGGATCTACAGAGTGTGTTGATGTGTTACTGAAGGCTGATGATGTTAATGTACAGAATAATACAGGTGACACAATTCACTCATACAGTACGAAAGGGATCGCAGAGCGTGTTGATGTGTTATTAGTGAAGGCTGAGCTGATGTTAAATGTACAGACAATACAGATGACACAATTCACTTCATATAAGCAGCAGCAATATGGGGATCTACAGAGAGCGCGATGTGTTAGTAAAGGCCGGAGCTTACGTTACCGTACAGAATACAGGTGACACGCCACTTCCATAGAGCAGCAACAGAGTTTGAATCTACAGAGTGTTGATGTGTTAGTGAAGGCTGGAGCTGATGTTAATGTACAGAATAATACAGGTGACACACCTCCACTTCATACAGAAAGCAGCAGCAATATGGGGAATCTACAGACTGTTTCGATGTATTAGTGAAGGCTGGAGCTGATGTTAATGTACCGAATAATACAGGTGACACACCATCTTCATAGCAGCAGTAATATGGGGATCTGCTAAAATGTGTTGATGTAGCCATGAAGGCCCAGTAGTTGAGCTGATGTTAATGTACAGAATAATACAGGTGACATTAACTACTCATATAGCAGCAGCAATATGGGGATCTACAGATAGTAAGTTGATGTGTTAGTAAAGGCTGGAGCTGGATGCTTAATGTACAGAATAATACAGGTGACACACTTCACTCATACAGCAGCAGCAATATGGGGATCTACAGAGCGTGTTGATGTGTTACCGTGAAGCCTCGAGCTGATGTTAGTTAATGCCAGAATAATACAGGTGACACACCACCTACACAGCAGCAAGACGGGGAACCATAAAAGCCTCTGTTGCTGTGTTACTGAAGGCTGGAGCGTGATGTTAATGTAGAGAATAATACAGGTAACATTAATAATTCACTTCATACCAGCAGCAAGACGTGGATCTACAAAAGTTCGTTACGGTAAGTTACTGAAGGCTGGAGCTGAAAGTTAACGGCAGCGAATAACACAGGCGCGACACAACATTTATATAGCAGCAGGACTGGGATCTACACAGTGTGTTCATGTATTACTGAAGGCCGGAGCTGATGTCAATGTATAGAATAATACAGATGATTACACCACTCGCTACAGCAGCAGGACGGGATCTACAGAGTGTGTTGATGTGCTACTGCAGGCTGGAGCTGATGTTAATATACAAAATAATACAGGTGACACACCTTACTTCATATAGCAGCAATATAGGGATCTACAGAGCAGTTGATGTTAGTACAATAGCTGGAGCTGATGTTAATGTACAGAATAATACAGGTGACACACCATCATACAGCAGCAATATGTATGATCTTACAGAGTGTGTTGATGTGTTACTGAATAGCTGAGCAGATGTTAATGTACTGGATCTGCTGTATCATTGCCTCATTAACTAATGTCAATATTAATTTAAGAGCTTATGTTTTACAGACAAAACGATACGTATTTAATCATTGGCCAGGTGCACGCTAAATTTGTCACAAATGTT